>NC_073302.1:204042692-204271288 GCF_027595985.1 Sorex araneus | reverse complement strand
CAATGATGGCAATTGGAGGAGATAATTTTAAAAAATCTTTCAAAATTGACATTAGAAAAGTCATGACTTGCTCTGTGCTATGTGCTGTGCAAGGGAAGGAGGAAAAACAAGAGAATCGTGAGCTGGACTAAAGGAATAACAAAGGAGCTTATAGCACCTACGTTTAAATCTAGTGTTCCTTGGGGCTGGAGCGATAGCACAGCGGGTAGGGCGCCTAGCACACGGCCGACCCGGGTTCAATTCCCAGCATCCCATATGGTCCCCTGAGCAAGGCCAGGGGTAATTACTGAGTGCAGAGCCAGGAGTAACCCCGGTGCATCACCGGGTGTGACCCAGAAAGCAAAAATAAATAAACAAATAAATAAATCCAGTGTTCCACATGTGACAAGTGCAAACCGGGAAGCTCTACCGTCAGTGATACCAGGTGCCACAAAGAATTTCTTGCTACACCAGAATCAGGTGGGTGTAAGCATCACACACACACACACACACACACACACACAACACAACACACACATGCAACCTCCAACATGCACTGCAACTAAAAAGATGTGTGACCAAGGATAGTAGAGATAAGTACCAGCAGAATTGCTCCACAGCTTGGAAATTGGCCTCACATGCTGGGGCAAAAGGCAGCTCAGATAGAGAAGGGAAGACCAAGTAAAACATGCTTGGAGGGCCAGCTCGAAACCACAACACCCAAAATGAGAGAGAGATCAAAAAGAGAATGCCCTGCCACAGGGGGAGGACAATGCTGGGGGCGGGGAGGAGAGATACTGGGAGAGATGCTGGTGGAGAACGGGCACTGGTAGAGGGATGAGTGCTCGATCATTGTATGACTGAAATGTAAGCATGAAAGTTTGAATGTCTGTAACTGTACCTCAGGGTGATTCACTAAAATTATAAAAAAAAATTAAAAAATTAAAAACAAAATAATTTCAACACCAAAAAAATTAAAAAATAAAAAGATATGGAGCTAGAGCAATAGCACAGCAGATAGGGCATTTGCCTTGCACACGGCTGACCCGGGTTCAATTCCCAGCATCCCATATGGTCCCCCGAGCACCACCAGGAGTAGTTCCTGAGTGCAGAGCCAGGAGTAACCCCTGTGCATCGCCGATGTGACCCAAAAAGCAAAAATAAATAAATTAATTAAAAGATGTATGAATGCCACAACCAGGCAGTGCAACCTCTGGCTAGCACATGTGTGAGCAGCACAGCAATGCTGTGAGCACCACCACCATCGTTCACATACCTCAACAAAGAGAGCAAACCCCAGCAATCCAATGCAAGCACCACAACTAGAGTTTTATTATGCACCACAATCTGATGTGCAATGTCTTTCCCTGTCTTTGCCCCACAACAAATAGCACAAGTAAAAACATACAGATACTACATGCAGATGTGTAACCCCTAGTCATTGCAACAACAATGGAAAGAAAGAACTAGTGAAAGAATGAGAGAGAAAGAAAAAAGGAGAAAGGAAGGAAGGAAGGGAGGGAGGAAGGAAGGAAGGAAGGAAGGAAGGAAGGAAGGAAGGAAGGAAGGAAGGAAGGAAGGAAGGAAGGAAGGAAGGAAGGGAGGGAGGGAGGGAGGGAGGGAGGGAGGGAGGGAGGGAGGGAGGAAGGAAGGGAGGGAGGAAGGGAGGGAGGGAGGAAGAAGGAAGGAAGGAAGGAAGGAAGGAAGGAAGGAAGGAAGGAAGGAAGGAAGGAAGGAAGGGAGGGAGGGAGGGAGGGAGGGAGGGAGGGAGGGAGGGAGGGAGGAAGGAAGGAAGGAAGGAAGGAAGGAAGGAAGGAAGGAAGGAAGGAAGGAAGGGAGGGAGGGAGGGAGGGAGGGAGGGAAAAGGAAGGAAGGAAGGAAGGAAGGAAGGAAGGAAGGAAGGAAGGAAGGAAGGAAGGAAGGAAGGAAGGGAGGGAGGGAGGGAGGGAGGGAGGGAGGGAGGGAGGGAGGAAGGGAGGGAGGGAGGGAGGGAGGGAGGGAGGGAGGAAGAAGGAAGGAAGGAAGGAAGGAAGGAAGGAAGGAAGGAAGGAAGGAAGGAAGGAAGGAAGGAAGGGAGGGAGGGAGGGAGGGAGGGAGGGAGGGAGGGAGGAAGGGAGGGAGGGAGGGAGGGAGGGAGGGAGGGAGGGAGGGAGGGAGGGAGGAGGAGGAAGGAAGGAAGGAAGGAAGGAAGGAAGGAAGGAAGGAAGGAAGGAAGGAAGGAAGGAAGGAAGGAAGGAAGGAAGGAAGGAAGGAAGGAAGGAAGGAAGGAAGGAAGGAAGGCCAGAAGAGAGGGAGGCAGGGAAAGAGTGGAAGGGAGGGAGGGAGAGAGAGGAAGGAGGAATGGAGGGAGGGAATGGAGGGGAGGAAGCAGAGAGAGAATAGAGATGGAAGAAGGAAGGAAAGAAGGAATTTAAAAAGGAAGAGTGAGCTGGTTTACTTGAGTGACTCAGCCATCAATGACGTCTGTGATCTTATGATCTGATCCCGACTTGCCACTATAAAGGACTGTCTGCTGAGCTAATCACATGCACTCCTTTGTGCTCATTTCTTATGTTTATTCCATTACTAAATTTACAAAAGGACTTGAAAAATAAGTCACTATGTAAATCAACGTGTTAAGTACAAGATTCAGAGGAATATTAAAATTCAATAACCTTATTTACATTTAAAATATTATCATGTATATTTGAGCACAGTGCACCTGCCAGAATGGATTGAAGTCACAAGGATGTCCACTGAATAATCTAATCTCCATCTTTATTTCATTGTCAAGTAAAGTCAAAACTTCCTCTTCTTGGACACATTTAAAGTCAAATAAATGGATTTATTCATTAGCAGTTTTTCTATCTAGAGAAGGCTAGTACAAATTTTAAGTTGTCCTTTGGCATGTAGAGGATATAATCTTTTAAAGAATTTTTCCCAACTTTGTTCATCTGTAGTGCTGTGCTTCTCTTAACATGCACTGGAAAATGAAATGGACCAATCTCATTATTTCAGAGATGCACAAATTAAGACTATCAACATAACTCCTTTCTCATACCAAAAAACTCAGTTCTCTATGGGTAAGGAAATATAACAGAAAAATAATAAAAATCGATGACTTATTAGGCAAAATAATCAAATTAATATGATTTTTAATTATTAAAGTGTTTTTCATCTTGATTTCAAGGCCATACGCCATGATACTGGGGTTTCGCCAGCAGTGCTCTGGGGATAATTCACTGTCAGGTAATGAACCCAGAGACCCACATGCAAGGCAGCTGCTTTAGCACTGAGCCACAGCACCAATCTGGATTTTTTTTCATTTTTCCATTATGCACTTGGCACCTTTTAACACAGTTTGTGTTGGATATTAACCCAAGTGCTTAAGGCTTCATCAGTGAATTGTCCCCTTTCCTCCCCAAAGAGAAACTTACAGTACTCTTGAGAGCACTCCCAATCCCCTGAATTTATTTTTAACCTTTTCTTTGTGCTTTACCTCTCATTGTTGTATTCCCCACATCAGTCTTGTTACTTCTAAGCCAAAACTTGAAGTGTTTGAAGTGAATTACTTCCTTTTCTATTTCCCCTTTTCTTATTTTACTATAGAGCAGTGTTCTTTGCTTAAACACAGACTTTTAATGCCATGTTCCTAGTATTTGGGAGTCGATTGACTCTGAAATATATCTGCAATTGGACATCCATCATAATTACTTGACTCAGGTTTTGGGTGCCATAGTTCTTAACACCCCAAAAAGGGTCCTGGATGGAGCTAGCTGGCAAGCAGCAAAGCAACCCTGGCATTGAAATGGGAAAGCCTAGAAAGCATAAAAGCAGTCTTGATTCAAACCATTAGGCTTGAGACAGGACCCCCGTGGAGAAGGACAAACTGAACTGGCCTGAAGACGTTATCTGGGATTTACGGTCGAGGCCCAGCAGCCTTGCCCTCAGAGCCCAGAGAACTACGTTTTGGGATCTGCATCTCTCACGGTGTTTATCCAAAGAACTGCGACAAGTAAACCTAATTTTTTAATATACACAACCAAAGGAAAAGGGAAAAGCAATATGGATGTCCCTGGGAGACACAGTGTCTCCTTGAGTTGATCCCCCAAAAGAATTGCCTCCTTCAAAACACTTTACCTCTGTAAACGATCAATCTCACCTATGTGCATCCTACCCCCCCCCCAGCCCCTTCAGATGCCCTATAAGTATGCTAACAACGGCACTGCAATTAACGGGCCATTTTTACCATTTATCCATGAGTCCCCCGTCTCTGTCTCTTTGGTCCTCTGCTGGGGTGACCTAAGGATGCCAGGAGGCAGCTCTCAACCATGAACACACGCATCCTGCACCCTCCACACTTTGAACTCACAGTTTGCATGTGGGACTAAGTGATATGTCAACACAGAGATCTGAGCCAGCATCCTGATGTTCAATGCTCCCTAAGCAGTGAGGACTGAATTTGCTACTTGACTTTGGTTACACAGCAAGAAAACAATGGAAAAATACGAAGTGTTGTGTGATCTATCACTGCCATCTAACAGGGTACATCCAATTAAGGGGCAGCTTTGGCAGACTGCCGATGCCTTCATGGGAGGAAGGTAAGCAGTACAAGTTGGTAAGTGAGAAGTAAGGGCGAATGAGTACAACAGAAAGAAGACAGTTTGAAGATAGAAAGTTGCCTGGACATAAACTTGCCTGTGCATGTTTGTGCATGCATCTCGGTCTGTGTGACCTGCAGAGTTGTAGTTTAGAGGTACACAGTGGCAGCGTGAGGAATTCAGTGACACACCCACCTTCTATTGAGTCTCAGTTTTGAGGTGAGCAAGCCCAGAAACAATCCCCAATGCCAGTGTCCCTGAGCACTGCTGGCTGTAGCTCTGGCAGCCCCACATTCTGCACTGACCTCAGTACCAAAGAATAAAAATAAATTTTGAACACCAGGTTTCTAGGTAGTGTGCTGGCTATGACCACATGAGTTTTTATTGAATCGCTTTATTTCATATCCACTAAAACTCATTATCGAACGCTTCCTCTCCTCAAAGCAGCTCTGGGGGTGGGGGGGAGGGGAAGGGGATATCAGTTTGAGCAGAGCCTGGGACAGAGCCAGCCTGGGCTGGGGGAGAGTGGGAGAGGCCAGGTAAGAACCAGATGTTGGTCTGTGGTTCAACATGTACTGAGTTCTAGTGGTGAAATCAAGGCTTTGACTCTTTTATTTTTAGTTGGAAAACATGATTTCTACTTACAACTCATCATTGCTACTGCAGTCGCAGGAGAGGGAAACACCAAAATTCTACATCATTAAAGTGATAGAGTGCCAGAGAGACATTTCAACAGGATGAGTGCATGCTTTGCATGCAGGAAACCGGGTTCTGATCCCTGACGTGGCATGTCCAAGCACTAAGTCAGATCTAGCCCCCAGCATTGCTGGTTATGACTCAAAAAAGAAAAAATATATATGCTGAAATGATATATGCAGCTTCTCAAAAAAATTATACCCCTCAAAAAGAAAATAATCATTATTAGCCTGAGAGGTAGTACAGTGAGTAAGGCACTTGCCTTGCATATGGCTGGCCTAGGTTCAGTCCCCAGCATCCCATATGGTCTCCTGAGCACCACCACGAGTAATTCCCTAGTGCAGAGCCAGGAGTAACCCCTGAACCCCTGAGCACTGGTGGGTGGGTTAAAAAAAAATCATTGCATCAAGATTTGCAAACTTTGTATTTATCGCAGAAGCACTGTCATAGACAAAATTCTAGAGCAAAAGGGGAGCTGCTCTCAAAGGGGACACTGGCGGGCAAATGGCCTCCCTAAACTGGGGTCTCCTCCGCCTCCCTGCAACCCAGGATCAGCCTGGAAACCACCGGATAGTTGTATTTGTATCAGGAATTTCCCACACAGAAAGATGATCTTGTTCTATTCACGGTACAAGCAGAGCTGTGGAATATTCAGGATACATTTTTACACAAGAGACTAGGCTCCCTGTTTCCAAGTTTTGCCAGTGGCTGGAAGAAAACCCTGAGCACAGGCCAGCACGGCTCAGAGGGCGCTGGGTGTGAAGTCAGGCAGCGCTGCCCTGCTCCGCTAGCCAATTAAAGTCACTTTGTTCTGTGTGCAAGTCTGCAGCAGTCCCGTAAATCACTGCTTCAGGCTTTTCTTCTCTGGGTATTTATTTTCTAAAGGTCAAAGAAATAATAAAAAAAAAAAGCAGACTCAGAAATACCTTTATGCCTGCACGTCAAATTCAACCTGCCTGGAACAGGATCCTGTGGCATAAATGCCTTTACAGTTGGGTAGTTTGATTATTAGATTAAGAACCTTTATCGCCAACCAACAGAAGGTCCTCCATAAAACAGGAGCCCTAGTGATGAAGGAAGACAACAGGGAAAAGGAATATGGGTAAGTGACGCATCTGGCCCAACAGATGGGTAAAATCCTACCTGGTGATGCCCATTCAGGATTAACTGAAACCCTGAATAATATCTCAGCTTCTCTTCCCTCTGCTCTAATGTTTTAAAAGTCATTTTTTCATCTCCAGCTATGCACTTCCCCCATCTCATCTTCTTGCTTCCCTACTCGAAACACCAGTTTCTATTATTAGACCTGCCAGCATAATTTACATTTTTATATCCAATTGTGAAGATACTTCAATATCCCAGACAAAATGAAGGAATTTTATCCTCATTCACTTTGGAGGGAACCTCTGCAACAGGGCTGCATGGTCCAAGGGGGTGGACAATCCCAGAGAAACCCAGCCACCGGGTAAGACCAGAAGATCCAAAGTTTGTGCTCAGAGATGGGTGCTCCGTGGACACTGCCCTTTCTGAGGCCCACCAGGGCCACAGCCAGCAGTGCTCAGGGGTCATGCAATGACAGGGATCCAATCTGGGTGCCAGATCCAAAGCACGTGCCTCTGACTTCTCTGGTAGCTCCCAGGAACCCTCACTCATTTTTTCTCAACTCTATGATCTTTTCTTAGTATAGTATATCTAGTATACTCTCTCTATATATATGTATATCTGTATACATATATATATATACTATATATACTTACTATAGTAACCCTGAATAGTGTAGTATCCAGATACCACACTAGTAACCCTGAATAGTGTGGTATCTGGATACTACACTATTCAGGGTTATGCTTTTAGGGACACTAGTTACAATATTTAAAGACAGGATTGTGAATATGCACAGCCTGGTCTCCATGGTACCTACTCACTGAACACAGTCATTATTAATGACACACAGTACTGCAGTCTTTCATAATAGCTTTTAGTGCTCAGCCAAATAGTAGCATTCAGATTCTAGGAAAGATAGAAAAAGAGAAGCTTACTGGCCAGAGCTCAAAGGGAATACATGGGTCCCATCTCTGACACTGCTCGGGCCCCTGAGCATTACAAAGAGCAACCCCAAGCACTCAGCCAGGAGTAGTTCTTAAGCACTGCTGGATGCTGTCCCAAATAAAATTTAAAAAATAAAAGTTCATACACATACACACATTATATGCATTTACATACATATGTAGCTATGTTATAGTTAAAGAGATTCAGTTGGACTTGAGCTTGTTTAAATACATTGTGCAAACATTATTATATATATTCAATTAGTGATTACTACTCTATGTTTAGCTGCTATATTAGTGAGATGTGGAATTAAGATAGTGGGCTCACAAATAACCATAAACATACATTAGCAAAACTCCACATGTTAAATGGATATTATTCCTTTAAAGTTAAACATTTTTGTCTTTTATTATAGTTGAGATAACAATAATTACAATAGCCAAACTTCCAAACACCTTAGTCAAATGCTTGGCATTGTCTACTGAGCTGTTGTTTCACATCAGACTCTTTTACTATTTTTTTTTCTTGTTAGTCTTTGAGCCCATACCCAGTGGTATTCAGGGTTTATCTCTGGCTCTGTGCTCAGAGATCACTCCTGGTACGGATCAGGGGAACAATATAAGATGCTGGGGATCAAATCTAGATCAGCTGGTGCAAGTCTGTACCAGGTCTCTGGCCAGGTTCTGTTCCTGCCTCACAGAAGTTGTGCCAGCATCAAATTTCTTTTATATGTAGCTGCTTTGAGCTTCTGAGACAAAGAACTGTGCCATAGTCATGAGACAAGAGAATACTAAAGGTATTCCCTCCAAGAATAAGTCAAACCAGACTTTATTCAGAGGTATATACATTTATTTTCAGGCCTTCTATGAGATAAGACCAATTTTGATAGCTTCTAGTAGAATAAAAATACAAAATAAGACTCCCATAGATTATCTACCCATTCTTGGATTTAGACTTTAGCCTATGTAAAATTTCTCTACTAACAGATCAACTTAGCTAGTCAGAAAAACCGCTTTTTGCTGTATTTTTCTTCAAGTTTTCTTATAGTCAATAGCCAATAAGCTAATGCTTGTATTTCTTATATTCTGGTTTATTAGGGGGAAATCTCAGTCTTCAGCTTTGAGGATTGAGAATACTGTTCTCAAACAGTATTGTGGCTTTGAGCAATCTGGTTATAGCAAAGGTAAATGAAAAAAAGAGGTCAATTACTCCAGGCTGCTCTCCTCTCAATAAGATGAATGAACTCAGGGTGAGAAATGTGATATTAGTGGTTCACCCAGGGCTCCTGAGAGGAAGGACTACATCTTACATGACATTGATTAGAAAACAGAATGGCAACTTCTTAACTTACATCACAAGATAGTCCCTCTGGATATGGTCACCAAGAGAACCTTCACAAATCAGAAAGCTGTTAATGGCTCTACAAGTAGGGGCCGGGCAGGGGCTGGGGTGGGAGAACATTCCTGGTTAGCCTCATTTCAGAATATTCCACTGAGAAGCCAGCTGGAGAGATAGTACAGCAGGTAGGGCACTTGCTTTACACATGACCTACCTGGGTCTGATCCCTGGCATCCCATATGGTTCTCTCCAGTCCCTCCAGGAGTGAGCTCTGAGCAGAGCCAGAAATCATGAGTACCACAGAGTATGGCCCCAAAACAAACAGAAAAATCCTACTGGTTTGAAACTATTACAGAAAGGACCCTTTGCTTAACAAGCCCTCTAGGTGACTTGATTTGGGTTAAAGGTAGAGAATCACTGCTTAAGATTCATTTCTGTACTTTGGATTGATCTCTATACAATAGGTTATTGTGTAGCGTAATCTCACATAATAGGTTATACAATAGTTCTTATCATAGGGCCAGGGCTATGGTACTGCAGATAAGGTGCTTGCCTTACATGCAGTCAACCCTTGGCATTCTATATAATACCTTGAACACCAGCAAGAGTGTTTCCTGAGTGCAGAGCCAGGAGTAAATTCTGCTGAAAGTGGGGCTGGTCCCAAAAAAGTTCTCATCAAGAAAAAAAAGTGGTAACTATGGATGTTGATGGCAGTTTATGAACTAGACCCCTTGTGGTGACTTTAGAAACAGATATGAATCACTGTGTTGTACACCTGAAACTTATATAGTCAATTACATCTCAGTAAATAATTACCCTAAACAAATAGCAAAAGGAATTTTCACCAAAGTAACTACTGTGCCTAGAATCACTCTCAATAGCACCAAAGCTTCTGTTTTCCAAAACAGAAACTAGGGGATGAGCTTCTTGACTTTTGCAATAAAAAGAGCTGGCATGACCCAGGGAAAACAGCTCCCTTCCTCTTCTGGGGAAGAATTCGCTTTCAAATCCAAGGCAATTAAAGTAGAAAGGACTTCATTAGAATTCCTTTGACCACCAACGCTCATTTCTCTCTGCTCTTAAACAGGGTAGAACAAGCCTCAGAGGAGCCAGACTGGCAGAAGTTGAAACATACATAGTATTATTTTAACCTTAAACTAGCAACTAAAAGACCCCCAACCCAGCTATTGCGTGTAGATCTGGCATTCTCTCCCTGGGATTGGGAGTTGGCTGCAGATAATTCCAGAAGACCACAAGTGCCAAGCAGGTCCAGTTTACTCTCAGATAGCACCAGCTCCCCAAGAAAAATGGTTTTCATAGCCCTGGGCAACCGATAATGTAAATAGAAACACTTTCCTGCTCCCATTCACATACAAAAAAGTCTCTTCCATCCAGGGTCCCACGTGACATGTTCCTCTTCTCCTACCACATCCCTGGGGTGAAGCCAGGTGTTCCTCTTCTCTCTGTCTCTCCAAACCCCCACGGTCCTACCCATGACTCAAATCACTGTGGGTTTTCAATAAATATTTGCTATATGTATCAATGACCCACAATCCAAAGACCATCTTGGATGTGACAACTGTTGACTGATTATCACAGGAGATTTTCCCCCATTACACCCGAATCCAAAACTGGATTAGAAACAGCCTCCATGGGCACATTAGAGGACCACAGCCAAGAGAATCTTGGCCCTGACTTCTCTATTCAGCATCACTGGGGCCTCGCTTTGGAAGCTGGACAGAGAATCGACAGTGAGCAGAGGCCAGCAGTTGTCTGTTGAGGCCTTCAAGGAGGCAGGGGGAAGGAGTGCCAGCTTGGCTCAGCTGTTTGGATCCCTGCAAACCATCCGCTCCTTGATTTGTCAGGTTAATCACAGCTGCTGAGATCCGACTAAAGCGGAGGCATGAAAACACTGTAGCCCTGTTCCATTATCCCATTAGAGATACATTCTATTCCTATTTCCATTTCAGCAGGCAGATAGAAGTGTTCATTCATCACCCTCAAAAATGTGCTAATTAAGACCTGGACACTCACCTCACTTCTTTCCTTTACCCAGAGAACAAGGAAAATCCGCAATTCCCAGCTACCTCTATAACGGAATTCCCTCAGGCCTGGAGGATTCAGTGGCTTGTCTCTTCCAAAATGAAAGCGGTCTTCTTGATCTCTCAGGATACTCTGCTCACTTTGGCCTACAGTTCAGTTCATCATATCAACTTTCAGCATTTCTGCATTGCCTGCTGTATTGGGAGTATCTGCTCAGATCTTAAATATCTTTCTACATCATTTCTATCAGAAGAACTTGTTATCAAAGAAAAAAATGATAGGTACTTTTCCAGCCTTGTTTATAACAAGGCTTGAGTCTGTGATATACCAAAAAGAGACCCATCTTTTCTGGACTCAGGATCATCTCATTATCTCTCTGTCTCTCTCTGTATTTATCTCTCTGTATCTCTGTCTCTCTATGTCTCTGTCTCTATCTCTCTCTCTCACACACACACACATACACATACACACTCACACTCACATGCATGCATGCATACAGTGGCGGCAGAGATCAGTGCTTCCATGGTTGATCCAAAGTTGAATCCTTCACAACGGTGGTACTGAAAGAGAACACAAATCGCCCTATTGGGATAGAAGCGTTGTGCTGCTTTCAAAGGCAACAAACATCTAGGTATGAAGGCCCCAACCTCCCTCTCACAAGCAGAAATGCCAACTCACAGAAGGGCAGCTAACTGCAAGGCTTGCTGTCGTTATTAAGCTATTTATCCCAATTCCTTATCTACAATAATATTTGTAACCCACAACAAAATTGACATCCCCAGATTCTAGCCCACAACACCCTAAATTCTGAGTTAACCATTAAAGGGTAGGAAAGAGGTGGATGCTCCATTCTAGATAAAGAGGCTGAGCCATCTCCAGAAAGCCCACCTACAACTCACCCCTCGAATTCATTGTTCTGGCCTCTGTCATGGAAGGAAATAAAGCCAGCACCCACATCTACCCATGAAAGCCATTTCCCAGATACTTGCTCCTGTTCCTACAGAGGATACTGCTTCTCCCCTCAGTAAACTCACTCAGCGTTTGTTCAGGGGGTTCTGGAGCTTTGGTAAGTTGTTTTACAAATTACCTGCAAGACTCTATTCCTGTCTCAACAGTGTCAGCACTGGTTTTGGTAAACTTGATTTTCTGGCACAGAAGCAGTGCCGTGTTTGCTTTTCTGTCGTGGCATCTGAAGATTCATTCTTTGCAGCCTGAGATGTTAATTCAGCTTTACTGTTAGCTTGGACCTATAGCCAAATCGAAGATACTAAAACTTGCTCCCACATCACCCTTATCGACTCTTTTTTTGTTTAATTACTCAGTTAATATTCATTTTTTACAACTGAGAGTTCTGTCTGATTCAATAAATGTCTTTTAAAACTCTTATCCAGAAGCTCCTTTAATAAGGGATTGTCTTGTACACTCATAGGTTTCACCTAAATCTCTGTTCAACATACAAATTTCAGATACTTGATGGGGACACTGATATGGCCTGAGTGAAGCCAAAGTTCACTCAGCTTGTAAGAGACATACGTTGGTGTTGAGGTGATCCTTCTTAAACTGCTAAACAAGCATACATGAGTGTTGTATTTCACATTTCTTTAAAGTAACTTTGATGTTATATTGCGAGGATGAGCATGGCATTATGTCCAGTAAAAGCCTATGTTGTTTCTTGTTACCATACAAAAGAGATCATTAATAATGACAATATAAATTTACAAATCAGTTAAAACAAATCAATAAAAACCTTTCTCTCCACTCACAGCTGACTACTCAAACCGATGAATTTGTATTCTTATCCACGTGGAGGGGTATGGCAGGCATTCCCAAAAATGTAAATATTGATAGAGAGGAAGGAAGGAGATAGGAAAGGGAAGTAATTGGAAACTGAGGTCAGGCCTTCAGTTATACTGATGATGTGGGAGGGCGATATAATCATATATCCAAAACACAGGCTCAACCACACTGAAAACATGAAATTGAAGCTACAACCACCAAAGTTTGTAATATGTCTGTCAAGGTGGCAGGCAGGAGGGTGGGGGAGGTTGGGAAGAGGGAGAAAATGAAGTGTGAGAAAATGAAGTGAGGTTAGGAGGGAAGCTAACCCTAGTGGTGAGATTACTATTGAAATATTATCAATAACTTTGTAAATCATGGTCTTTCATTTTTTAAAAAAAAAAGGCAAACAATTTCATTATAACAGATTATAATTTTAAAAAAACTTAGATATTTATGCCTTTATAATTCTATGTTACCGTAATAGATTGTTTTGTTTGGGGTAATGCCCAGCAGTGCTCAAGGATTATTCATCTTCCTGTAGTCAGGGATCATTCTGAAGGTGCTCTGGGGACCATAGGTGTGCCAGGATTGAACCAGGGTCAGCAGCATGCAAGGCGAGCACTTTAACTGCTGAACTATCCCTCCTGGCTCCCAATCAATTTTTCAAATGTTAATTTCAAAATAATCACTTGTGGGGTTTTTCCTGAAGCCCAGTATAATGAAAATGGTATTTTGGGGACTTCAATTTTAAGTCACTACCATGTTAATTATGATATGAATATGGTTTATGTAATGTTGCGTGAACGTTCGTGCAATCGGAGGCGCTGAGATAGGAACGCGGAAGAAATGCATTGATTGGAGGACTAAGGCTCGCTCTGGCTCTTAGCAAAGGCAGAGGGCCTCGTGGACCTCCTTTTATTGATCATGGTACCTCTAAGGGGAGCAATATAGTGACATCACCAAAGGCATCAAAAATGTTACAGGGAGAACATTGAGAAAATGGAAACATTGTTTCCCTGTATGGGTAGGCCTATAGCCTCGGGAAAAGAATACAGAACTCAGAAGGGAAAGATACAAAACCGAAACTGAAACCTTCTACAGGCACCTGGATTTACATCCCAAAGACAAAGCTGGGCCTGCACCTGAAATCTACAATTTACAATATCAAAGGTCAGGTCTGGCTAACACAATCTGCATGTCAAAGACCAGCCAGGCTTCTGTGAAAGAAGGAAAAACTGCTCTTTTCAGTATTCTGAAATTATTTTTCTGAAGGCAGCTTGAAAGGGGGAAAATGTTCAGCTTCATCCAAACCAGTCAGGACACACGAGAAATCTCGCCCATTTTCATGGGTCCCTATGTTCCTGTCCGTAGTACAGTACAGTATACATGTGCTCGCCCTGATAGCTCAGTCCAGCCCCAACAATGTAAGAAAGAGGAACAGGTGTTCCAATGAGCAGAACAGTAATAAATGAATGACCTAAGCCTATTAAAAAAAAGAAAAATAGGGGCTGGAGAGATAGCACAGAAGGTAAGGCGTTTGCCTTGCATTCGGCCAACCCGGGTTCAAATCCCAGCATCCCATATGGTCCCCTGAGCACGGCCAGGGGTAATTCCTGAGTGCAGAGCCAGGAGTAACCCCTGTGCATCGCCAGGTGTGACCCAAAAAGCAAAAAAAAAAAAAAAAAGAAAAAAAAAAGAAAAATAATTGAAGAAATTAGATATACATGATTAAGTACATACTTAAAATTTGTAAGCTATCAAATATTTTTCATTTTCCCCCAATGGTGGAGATCAAACCCCATACTTGTAATTCAGGCTAAACTACCATTGAGATGGGTCCCTAGACTCTGTCCTGCAATCTTTATAGCACTCCACTTTTTGCTGACTTTGTTGATTAGCTGACCATGTTTGGGGGCCAATCTCTTCAGATAGAAGTCAGATATTATCATTGTATTTGTGTTCCCTCTGCTAGCAAAGAAATACACTTGCTCTTGTATATACTATTTATAGGACAGACTTGATTAGCCTGTCAGGATGCTTTGGATGTAGCATTTGTAGACCATTTTTGCTATAAAAGTTGGCTTCTGTGTTTTAGTCTCTACTTACTTTATGTGAGACAGAAAACTGGCAATTCAGGGCCTACAGGAGAAGTCTCAGAGACTTAGCGATCTCCCCCAAAATTATTGAATTTCACATAAAGTGAATTAAATCAGAAGAGAGGGTCAAATACCAGATAATATCACTTGTCTATGGTATATCGAGACAAAACGGCAATAGCAACCCATAGCCTTAGGTTACAAACCTGAGATTACCAAGCAGTGGGAGTGGGAGGAAGAGACTAGAAGTGACAAAAGATCAGGGATAGTGTTAGGCATCTCACATGGTCTCCCCAGTGGTGCCAGGAGTAATTTCTGAGCCAGGAGTAACCTCTGAGTATCGCTCCATAAGGCCCAAAAGCCAAAAGAAAAAAAAAGTGCTAGGCACTTTGGTGGGGGTGAAGATGCAGTAACTTTGCTCTGTTTGGTTTTGTCTGTGTGTTTTCTACAAGTGTGTTCTTACTAACATACAATCTTCTTCTCACTTTATTCTTGTGAAGCCAATGAAGTCAAAACTACAGACATTAACATTGTTGGAAACGAGTTACCTAAAATACAATCAAAAAAAATTTTTTTTTTGCTTTTATAAAATAGAAGTTTCCAGGTATTTTTTTTTCAATTTTTTTAATTGAATCACCATGTTGAAAGTTACAAAGCTTTAAGGCTTAAGTCTCAGTTGCATAGTGCTCGAACACCCATCCCTGCACCAGTGCATGCATTCCACCACCAAGAACCGCAGTAAACCTCCCACACACACCCCTGTCCCCCACCCCGCCTGTGTAGTTGGTAAATTACATTTTACTTTCTCTTTACCTTGATTACATACAAACAAAAAAAACTCACTATTATTGTTTGGAGTTTCCCCCCCAGAGTCGGACCTGCTGGAAAAGAAGTATTTGATAGTTTGTTTTCCACTGCTGCGAATGAGGAGATATGAGGTCCTGTGGCCACAGTAGCGGCCGTGAGGTTCTAGATTTCTGTATTTTAGTATTTTAGTGACTAAGTCCAGAGGGCTTTCTGCCAGAGGTTGCAACTTTGCTAGCTCGTACCTCTCTGCTACTTTATATTCCACATATGAGTGCAATCTTTCTGTGTCTGTCTCTTTCTTTCTGACTCATTTCACTTAACATGATACTTTCCATGTTGATCCACTTATATGCAAATTTCATGACTTTGTGCTTTCTAACAGCTGCATAGTATTCCATTGTGTAGATGTACCAAAGTTTTTTAGCCAGACATCTGTTCTCGGGCATTCGGTTTTTTTTCCAGATTCTGGCTATTGTAAACTGTGCTGCGATAAACATACAGGTGCAGATGTCATTTTGACTATATTTTTTTGCTTCTCCAGGATATATTCTCAGGAGTGGTATTACTGGGTCAAATGGAAGCTCAATTTCTAATTTTTTGAGAATCGACCATATTGTTTTCCAGAAGGGCTGAACCAGTCGGCATTCCCACTAGCAGTGTAGGAGGGTTCATTTCTCCCTACATCCACACCAACAGCGGTTGTTTTTGTTCTTTTGGATGTGAGCCAGTCTCTGTGGTGTGAGGTGGTATCTCATGGTTGTTTTGATCTGCATCTCCCTGATGATTAGTGATGAAGAGCATTTTTTCATGTGCCTTTTAGCCATTCCTATTTCTTCCTTGAGAAAGTTTCTGTTCATTTCTTTGGCCCATTTTTTGATGGGGTTGGGTGTTCTCTTTTTGTAGAGGTCAACCAGTACTTTATATACCCTTGTTATCAATCCTTTATGGGATGGGTACTGGGTTAATATCCTTTCCCATTCTGTAGATTGCCTTTGAATTCTGGTCACTGTGTCTTTTGCGGTGCAGAAGCTTTTTTAGTGTAATATAGTCCCATTGGTTTATCTCTGTTTCTACTTGCTTACTTAGTTCCATGTCATCTTTGAAGATACCTTTAGCTTTAGTGAAGGGTTTTGCCGACCTTGTCTTCGATGTACCTTATGGATTGTGGTCTGATGTTGAGGTCTTTAATCCATTTTGATCTGACTTTTGTGCATGGTGTTAGGCCGATGTCTAAGCCCATTTTTTTGCATGTGTCTGTCCAGTTATGCCAGCACCATTTGTTGAAGAGGCTTTCCCTGTTCCATTTCACATTTCTTGCCCCCTTATCAAGGATCAGGTGATCATATATTTTGGGTTGCTTGTAGGGATATTCCACCCTGTTCCATTGATCAGGGGTTCTGCCTTTGTTCCAGTACCATGCTGTTTTAATTGTTACTGCTTTGTAGTAAAGTTTAAGGTTGGGGAGGGTGATGCTTCCCATCATCTTTTTCCCAAGAATTGCTTTGGCTATTCATGGGTGTTTATTGTTCCATATGAATTTCAGGAGTGTTTGATCAATTTCTTTGAAGAATTTCATGGTATCCTTATAGGGATCGCATTGAATCTGTATAGTGCTTTGGGGAGTATTGTCATTTTGACAATGTTAAGCCTTCCTATCCATGAGCAGGGAATATGTTTCCATTTCCTCGTGTCCTCTTTTATTTCATTGAGTAGTGTTTTGTAGTTTTCCTTGTAGAGATCCTTTACTTCCTTAGTTAGGCTGATTCCTAGGTACTTGATCTTTTGGGGCACAATTGTGAATGGGATTTTTTTTTTAATATCATTTTCTTCTGACTCGCTATTTGCGTATAGGAAGGCCATGGATTTTTGAGTATTGATTTTATAGCCTGCAACTCTACTGTACAAGTCTATTGTTTCCAGGAGTTTCTTGGTAGAGGTTTTAGGATTCTCTAGGTATAGAATCATGTTATCTGCAAATAGTGAGAGCTTGATTTCTTCCTTTCCTATCTGTATACCCTTAATGTCTTTTTCTTGTCTAATTGCTATTGCCAAAAGAAAATTTTAATCATTAGGTTTGTAGTCCTGAGAAAACACTAGGTGATATAAAGTTTACAGTAAATAATCTATACCAGAGCATAATCTGAAATTTGAAAATAGTGGCAACTTTTTTGATATTTAAAATTAGTGAGCACTGGGTAAACACATGCTCAGTTTGCTCAATTAGTGACCATCCCATGCAAGCATTTGACAATTTACATTCCTCCAACATTATTCTCCATCCATTATTTTATATCCAGGACTAAATAAGACCTATGCCTATGGAATAAAATCTATGCCCTATAAACATACATAAATGCAAATAACTGATATATCAGGGCACAAATTCTCAACAAGATGGTGTTTGGATGTGGGGGTCTTTGGAAGGTAATTAATATAAATTATTTTATGAGAGTGGAGTCCCTATGGTAATATTCATGCCCCAAATAAAAGAAACTTGATAATACTTTCTCATTCTTACTCTCATTCACTCTTTCTCTACATGAGCACACACCAAGGAAATACTGAGTGACCAATAAAAAGGCAGCAGTCTGTAAACACTCACAGCTTTTGTTTTCACTTTGACCTTGGATCCCAACTTCTAGAAATGTGATAAATAAATATCTGTCTTAAAAACTGCTCAGTCTACAGTTTTTGATATAATGACATGAGCAAAATAAGATACCTACTATACAATAGTCCTACTGTAACTGTTGGGGATGGCAGGGTGAAAAAAACAAACTCCATTCTGTGTAGTAAGATTTTAGTACAGTCATGTATGTTCCACACCCATCCTTTATAGTTGTGTCTAAATCATCTTTGTATTTCTTGCACTTAACGCAGTGTCTGACATAAAATAAATGTTTAGTGAGATGAATTAAATAAAACAGAATCAAATCTAATCTAATTTTCTAAAAGTAAAATCTCACCAAACTTGGTAGCTAATTTTCTATCATATTAGGGGTTCAGACTGTTCTATAAGTCTCAAAATTCAATTTGAATTATATAACAATCTTGTTTAAATTATACTTCAGCTGAATATCTATCATTCTATTGCCCAAGAGGGGATTTTTTGCCAAAAGCAGATTTCACTTTAGGAAGCTGAATTCCAAAAGATTACAACAGGACTTCTAAGACATTACTTAAATATAGATGTTTAGACACAGAAAAACTAGATCCGGAGAGTCACTTCCAAAGTTAGCTATGAAAATAGTCAAAGATCAAGACATATAACAAGAGAACTACATCTAGACATGGTATTAAATGAATTAGTGTTGAACTTCCACAAATTATACATTAACATTCTGTATGTATATGCATCTGCATTTATCATTTGTTCTTCCTACAACGACCACTATTAAACTTAATATTTTGGATAACTTTTTCTAGCTAATGGATATTTCAACAGAGAAACTTAATTCAACAATATTTGCATAACTTCTTTGATCCAGGAATTGGGCTAGGGACTACCAATGACTTTAAGATCAAACTTTATTCTATTTCTACGTTGACTTCTCACCTGCAGACACAGAAGAAGATAGAGACAGACCTGATCTGGGATCCAGAAGAAAGACAAAGGATGCTAAAACTCTGAGAAGTAACATACCTCTAAAAATCCAGCAGCCGGAGCACAGCAGGTAGGGCGTTTGCCTTGCACGCAGCCAACCAGGGTTCGATCCCTGGCATCCCATACTGTCCCCCAAGCACCGCCAGGTGTAATTCCTGAGTGTAAAGCCAGGAGTAACCCCTGAGTATCACTGGGTGTGACAAATAAAGCAAAAATAAATAAATAAAAATCCAACTGATAATATATAATCTATAGCAGAACATCTTGATCTTCAAGAGGTAAACACACTGATCTTGTCTAGAAAGATCTATGACATTTAGGAAATGCTGCTCTGGACATAGCAGGAAGGCCTTTCCTACATATCATTTCAGTTCTTCATATATTTTCAGAAACAAAGCAACAAAGAGTGAAAATCATTCATGCTCTCAGGACAACTCTCAATCTGTCTAACAAACTTCACTCTAGGAAACTAGATAAAGGAATATAGAGAAAGTGAATATAGTTTGATTAAATGCAGGGTTTTTACTTTAAAGGTGGCTTAGCCATTGTGCTATTTTTCCTCCTGATATGCTCCATTTCTTCTGGATGGAGCTATGTTATATAACTGCACTTGCGAACAAAGGATAATTTACGGGTCCCAAAGGAATTTTTGGAATACTGCAAGAATATGTTATGAGATGTACCCGAAAGAGGAGCATCTGGTTGCCCTAAGTATAATGCCTGTGGCAGAAAAATCACCATAAATAGCTTTAACAGAGACCAAATGTGTGTGTTTCAATCCACTGTTTTATCACCCACCAAGGGAATTTATGGGGGTGAAGGGAGAGAGAAGGAGTGAAGTCATTTTAGCAGGGCATGGTTCATAACTCTTTCATTAGGAGCAACAGGTCAAGGTCTTTAATAGCTCTAAGGTGGAAAGCTAAAGTCATTGTTCTCAACCATATTTAAAGAATGAAAACAAAATTGAAAAAGAAAATAACTCGTCTCTTTATAATCTAGGGGGCAAAGATGCAGTACATTTAAAAGTTGATTTGTAGAGTTGAAGAAGACTATCTGTGCTTTGTTTATCAAAATATATTTTTAATTGAAGAGTCATGGTTTAATCAAAATATACTTTGGTTGAGGGAAAAAAAAGCATAAGTAAAATTTCCCAAGTTGTGCAGTATTTTGACACTGGTAGACTGTAGATTTTCTTTCTCTGTCTCCAAGAAAAAGAATTAAAGTTTCAAGAGAGTAGTAAATCTAAAAATGCAATAACAGAATTGTTTATAGGAGGATTAGAATCAGCATACTAGTTTGTTGCAAATCAACCAAAATCACAGCAGTTGGTAATTCAAGTGCATAGCTATGCAAGAGGTGCATGTGTATTTAATGATTATTTCTTTTTTTAAGAATAAGTAGACATGTGTCATGGATAAATGATCTTTTAGTTCACTCTAAAAGGTGCATCTCACTATTTCTGCAGAGGTCAGAGGAAGACATTAAATTCTGATGACACAATATCTCAAAGGGAAATGGAGAGCAGACCATGGGATCCACTGACTTGCTGGCATTTTACCTCAGCAGGACGGTAGAAAATGTCCATGTCTCCATGACTACTCCCTATTGCCTAATATGCCAGGACCACTAAATCCCCCTGCTTTGGAAAATTAATCTGACCTTGGAAGTGAAATTCCACCACAGGACGTACTGCAAGCTCCTCCCTACCTCTTTTCTATGATTCTGTTCTAACTGCTCTAGTCTCACTCTTCACAGAAGCCCTTAGCTGTTATACAACAAATTTCTTAGACCAAGTATCATGTATTTCAACTAAAGAATCCTGTATAATCACTATTCATAATAGCCAATATTTGAAAGCAGCCAAGTGTTCATGCACAAACAGGATAAAGAAACTTGTATTTATATTGGCATCTTGAGCCAATATAATACAATATAATATAATATTATAATACTATTATAATATAATATAATAAAATAAATATAATATTATAATATTACAATATAATACAATGAGTGGGGTGTTTGCCTTGCTTGCAACCAACCCCCTTTACATTCCCAGCATCCCATATTTTCCCGGAAGAAAGGAAGGAAGGAAGGAAGGAAGGAAGGAAGGAAGGAAGGAAGGAAGGAAGGAAGGAAGGAAGGAAGGAAGGAAGGAAGGGGCTTGTATTTACACACAGTGGAATGCTACTTAGCTATAAGACAAAATGGGACAAAGCAATTTGCCGCTACATGAATGGAATCTGAGAGTATCATGCTAAGTCAGCCAGGAAGAAAGGGATAATAATGGAATGATCTCTCTCATATGTGAGAGATAACAAAATATAGTAAGGAAATAACAAATGGTCAAAGGAAACAAAATTTGAGCACTATTATACAGAACCGGGCTTAACAAGGTGTGTGGGGGCGGGTGGGAGAGATTTGGATGGAACAGGGTCAGGACTAGAGGGTATACTGAAGCAGTGATGAAGAGAAGCTGACGATGCGGGGTGTGGGTTTTGATGTTGGGATTTTGTATGTATGAAATCTTATCATTTACAGTATTGTAAACCAGTGCCTCAAAGAAACTTAAAAGTAAACAAATAATGCTGCATATTTAAAAAAAAATAGATTAAATCCAGCATCTGGGCAAAACCCAGGCTTCTAATTCCTTCTACCAAGCTATTCTTTTCCAATCTGAATGTATGCTGGCAACTCAAATTAGAAATAGGTTCAGTGTTTTCCCTGCTGCAGCCCCTCTCCCAATGTGATGGTGAAAATGCTAACTGCCATCTTCATCCACACATTACAGCATGCAAACAACCAAGCCTTCCTACAGATGATTGATGGAGCCACTAAAGGCATCACAATCCTATAATTGAGCTGTCTGAACAATATCAAACGCCCACAGAGATGTGGTGGGAAAAGAATTCAGACCTGTCTCCCCAAGAAGAAACCCTGTTTAATTGAGATCACCGGCCTGCTTGCCGGTGTCTTACCCTCTCACCCACCACATCAGCCACTGTGAAGTCCAAGCTTTGCCTCACCAAATCAAATCGTTTTATTTAATAACGGCCAAAATCTTAACCAGTCTACTCGGTTCACACTTTGTGTAATTTCTGTTATTAAGCACGAACCTCTAACTTCTTCATTCTTTGGCAGCTGCCTGTGATCGCCACATGAAACCTGCGTTTGTTGAATAGTAATTACTAAATCTACATTTGTTGAATAACAATTCAACGAGGCTCTTTGCCTTTCACCCCATCTGACATTTTACCCTCTGGGTCGTCAGGTAGATATCCACTGTAGCTCATCCCTTTGCTAAAGCCTCAGAAATGGTCCCTGTAATGCCCAATATCACTGCCCTTAGCTGATGATGGACAGTTTTGTATAAACCGCTGCCCAAATCCACTTCCGATCCCTTCCCTCCTCCTCTCTGAGCTGCCAGTCAAGAGTCGCAATTCTTTCAGGGCCTGCATGTTTCGGTTTATAATAAAGTGATGACTGTGAATGTTGCCTTTGTTCAGGAAAAGTCAGTCTTAGCCACACAGTTACACCTGAATTTCCATGATACATTTGATTCTCAGAATCATGATCTCAAAGTGTTCTTTATCTCCTTCAAGGTGCATGAGGAATATTGAGTGGATATAAATGTACTGTAACCGTGTTAGGTTTATCTGAATATATAAATTTATCAGCAAACTGTACTTAAAATTAGTAAATTTTTGTTGTTGTTTTGGGGACACACTCAGAAACATTCAGACCTGGCTCCTGGATCTGAGCTCAAGGATCCCTCCTCCCCTGGGCATTCCACCCAGGGGCCCTGGGTGGTGAGGGTAAATGAATGCAGGTGGGCCATGTATAAGGCAACCGCTCTACCTTCTATATTATCTCTCAGCTCCAAATTTATACATTTACCACATAAAAATTATACATTTACACTTCAAGAGGGTGATTATAAAAATACAGCTATAGATACACAAACAGACAGGTAGATTAGCATTAACTGATTGAAAACCCAAACTCATACCAAATCATTCCCAGCTTTCTAATTTTGCATTCAGGATAAAATTCCCTAAATAGAATGTAATTTTAAGTTCCTATTCCATTTAGAATTTGTTAATGCAAAATTCTAAACCGTTGGCAAGTCATCTCAATCTGCCAAGTGTTTGATCAGACCACATGAATTATTTCCTTGACATAGCTATAAGAAAAGCAAGCAAACTAATTCCCCCTTTATACACTGCAGGCAAGATACTTGGTATCAACATAGAATTTTCAAGAATTAGTCTCCTTCACCATTCTTATTCTTTTTTTTTTAATTTAATTTAATTTTATTTTATTAAATCACCGTGTGGAAGATTACAATGCTTTCGGGCTTAGGTCTCAGTTATACAATGCTGAAACAACCATCCCTTCACCAGTGCCCATATACCACCACCAAAAAAAAAAAAAAAACCCACACAGTACACCTCCCATCCCGCCCTCCCACCCCCTACCTTGTAACTGATAAGTTTCATTTTACATTCTGTTTACTTTGGTTACATTCAATATTTCAACACAAACCTCACTATTGTTGTTAGGAGTATCCCACTAGATTCAGACCTACTGTGAAGACAAATAAGGTTTTGAATTTCTGTACTTTAACAAGAAGTCCAGGGAGATTTCTTCCAGATATTAGATAATTGCAGGCTTGAAAACCCAATCTGTGGTCGTCTTAATATGGCGGCCACCGCGCGCTTCATCCCCGGAGAGAAAGAGGCGAGAGAGAGAAATACCTTTCCCCTCCCGGGCGGGCACGGGGCCGAGGCTTAGTTCTCAGGCTGGAGACATTCTGCGAGGAGTCGCTCACGCCGAAAGAGGCTTTGCTGGGTCTGGATTCACGCTTGTACAGCTGCGGAGAGGCCGCACATGCGTGCGGCCCCCGGGATCACATCTCGGCGGTGGCACCTTCACCATTCTTATTTCCATGCAGGAAGACAGATTCCAAACCTAGGAGCAAAAAGTTAAAAGACATAAAAGGAAAATTCTCAAATAACACTTGCTTTTTTATTGTGTAATCATCCCTTAAAGATCAGAGCCAAGTTCAGTTGCTAGTTTTATATCAAAATAAACCATCATATTTTTAGGTAACAAAGAGAATAGGGTAGAACAAGGTGACAAGGTGTATTCTTACTTAGAAGAACACTGAACAGAATGTCACTGTTGACAAAATGTGCCAAGTATATCAATCACATTAGTTAGAAGCAATAGAAGCAAAAAACATTGCATTTACCTAATATCTAAGATATAAAATCAAAACTATAAGTACTATAAAAGATGTGTTCTGGAGTCAAGGAAAACTCAACAGCTGGCGCACATGCTTTACATAAAGAGTCTTTGCTTTGATCCCAGAAGGTCTCCTGAGCACTGCTAAGAGTAACCTCTATGTGCTCCAAGTATCAAGCCTAGAACAGACCCTAAACACCACTGAATGCATCATCCCAAACACACACACACACACACACACACACACAGACACACACACACACACACACACACACACACTCAGATTCAAATTATTTACAGGTCTGTGAGACAGAACATTCAATTCTGTTTATTTTTTTTAAATTTTAGAATATGTGATGTATAGGTTGTCCATTTGTTCTTAAAGGCTACCAGAATGATCTTCAAACAAATTTTGCTAATACCATTTTTCTCTACTGCTCATGTAAGGAAAAACAGACTTGAGAAATCTATGGTTGTTATGATGACTTAGATGCATATCTCCTAACAAAGAACTTTATGCAAACCGTAACCCAAATAGAACAACAGTGGCTTCTGCTTTTATTTCCATGAAATTCCTCTTCACTTATCTTTATTTATATACCAACAGAGACCAAACTGCAGCTTTTCCTTTACATTTCCTTATATTTGTTCCGTTCACCTAACCTTTCAATAACCCTTTTGAATTCAACAGAGCATGTAATTATTGCACCATATAGAAACAGTTGGGGGAAACAAATGGCATAGTGCAAAGGTGTAATTTATGGAGGTAAGTCATCCAGAAAACATGGAAGGAATTTTCAATTTATTTCAAATATCTTAATATTGTGGACTTTCTTTTTCTTTCAGTTGTGCACATTAAATTCTTTGTGTGCTACATGAAAAAGTATAGAACATGTGCTTATATAAAAATCCTGCTATAAAAATGAAAATGTTTCTATTTAAATGACAACCGGAAACCAGCAGAGTTTGAGGTATTTATTTTCTTGGTTCAAATATGTGACTATAACTAGAGTCAAGACATTTTCATTTGTCAGCAGCTCAAATGACCTATGTTCTTCAATCTTAGAAGGATGCAAAGGTGAAATTTTTGTCTTATAGAGCACAAACATAAAGTACACACACGTGTATGTGTGTTTGTGTGTGACAGTAAATGGAAGCACTACTGACATTTTAATGTGAATCTTTCCCAGAAATTTAATGCATAGAATCTATGACTTTAGAAGCATAAAAACAATGCATTTATACAGTAATATTAATTAGATATGTTTACACACATTTATGTATACATGCCTTGTAAATTTATGAATAACATACAATATTTCATCTCAAAGGCTTTCCAAATAAGTAAAAGTATACTATATGGAGGAGATTTTTTCTCGGAATTGTTTTGATTTTTGTTTCTCAGCATTTTTAGTTCTGTCTTCTATTACATTTCAATGGTTGACTCTGGATTTCTCCCATTTTTAAGCTCAGCAACTTTTAACACTGGATTCAGTAGAATCATCTAGGGAACTTTTAAAAGAATTCCAGTGCCTAGACTACATCCCTAAAGATTGTGATTTAATTGGTCTGGGAGAAGGGCTGGGTGTTGGTAATTTTTGAAAGCTCCCTTGACAAAGCTAATGTGCAATGAAGGCTTTGGCCATGTGTTGATAAGTAATCATTGGTAGTATCTAACAGCAGCCACAGTGCTGAGATCATTCCTGCCCATCAAGGCTATTGTTGAAGCCCAGAGCTGCTCAGGTCTGTAAAACAGCATAATCTATAGCTTCAGGCAAAAGGAACAAGGAAAGAAAAATAAAGGGGATGACTTGGGCCCTCCCCTAGAATTAGGTGATATGCACAGGAACTTGACACAGGTCTTCCAGAGAACTGTGACAGGACAAGGGCTCTAAAGTCTGATGCTGCTTATCTCGGTTGTCTCCCTCATTAACTAGCTGGTTGAGTAATGATGATGCCGATAACTTGTTAACTTGCTACAGTTTCTGAGCCAGTTATGTTGAGGGAATAAAAAGTACAGCCTTTCCTCAGCCATATATGCCTGTTATGAAATCAATTTTTGCTTAAGTTTTCATACCTACAAAATAGAGATAATTATCATTATACCTATATTGTAAATTGGGTGCTTAAGAGGATTAAATGATATGGTAACTGCAAAAGTGTTTGTGCAGTACTTCACACATTAAGCATCCTCAAACACATGTGTTCTTATAATTATAACTATATTCCAGTTATTTTTATTGGAATAACTGTTTACAACAGCTTCCACATTTCAATATACAGTTTCAGTAAATATCTGAACTGCTTACTCCTAGGAATTGGACATGAAGTCAGATTCTTTAGCTTAACACATCTCAGTGATGTGCTATTCTTCCATGTTCTTTAATAAGTTTCTGGGATAGCTTTAGTTGTCTTTGCTTCTAATATAATTGTATATGGAACCTAGAGTCTGGTTATATAATCTGTTTTCTTAATTATTGTGATATAAATGCTTCTCAACTTAAAAAATGTTTATGTACAATAATTTCTTCACAACGCATGTGAGGTTCTAACTTTCAGAGTCTTTCATGTCCCAGTTTGATGGATATAACTTTGAACACCATAGCCAATTTTATTTCAGACACATTTAGCTGTATCCCAGCTCATTTAATAATGTAGTGTTTTGCCTGTGACTTTTCCCTCTCTAAACCAGTTTCCTGGTGGTGGTCTAGTGGTTAGGATTCGGCACTCCTCTCTCTCTCTCTCTCTCTCTCTCTCTCTCTCTCTCTCTCTCTCTCTCTCTCTCTCTCTCTCTCTCTCTCTCTCTCTCTCTCTCTCTCTCACACACACACACACACACACACACACAGTTGTTGTTTTTTTTGTATAACATTGCCTCCTCATGGAGTTGTGAACTAATATATACAGAAAGTTCTGTGCCATACCTGTTGCATATTGCTACTTATGCACTGTAATATGATTTCATATTTTAAGAAGCCAAATATCTTTGAGAAGAAAGTGCCTGTTTCCAAATATTCGGGGAATTTAAATACCATCAGTAGAAAATTTTTTAAATCTTTGAAAGGATAGTGTTCTTGACTGGACAATTCTTCTGACTTGATTAGTTAGGCCCAATTCCCTTGAATGGTCAAGAAATGCTTGATAAAGACAGTACAACTGACTTAGAAATCTCCTAATTTAAAGCTGGGAAGCTTCCAGATTGTTAAATCAAAATAAATGTTATAATATATTAGCTGTTATGAGCAAAGAAACATCACTTTGAGAAATAAAGCCTCTTATGTTGAGCTACTTTAAAGTAATTTGTCAACATCAATTCTAAAAATATAGTAAAAATTCTCTTAGAATTTGTATGCTCTCCTTTTGTTGCCGACTTCTCCCACTCTAGCCTTCATCTAAAATCCATCTGTGGACAATAAGACGTAAAGTGAAAAATGTCAAAACTAGGGGATAGTAAATATGTATATGTGCACATACATATGTATACATGCATGTATGTAGAATCCATGTGTGTGTGTTAACCAAAATATAAGTTGTTTCTTAATTGCAACTATTTTGGAATTTATGTACATTCTACATAATTTAGATAACTAAGGATCCTTCACACACCAAATATTTTATGATACGTTTCCTGTGTTTTGTAGCAACAGATATTGCAAAACTGTACCCCACTGCATATCTTATTTTTCCCCTTTCCATAATGGTTCGTCCTAAGGTTTATATTGAGCAATTCAAAAATGTCAAAGAAGAGTCATGTTTTCCTAATATTAGACTTAATTGTTTAGAGGAATGACTGCCTCTGTGTACTTCCTGCATCCCGCACACTGTGCTTTGGGAGTCGCCTTTCAAGGTTATCCTTGATGTTCTTTCTACTGTATCAAAACATGGCATGTGGAAGTAGGGACAAATTAAAAAGTAGAAAAAAGGAAAAACACCTCATGATTTTCCCTGGACCAATGAAGATTCCAACATACTTCAAATGCATTGCTGCTAAACATCTAAATAGATTCCTGATACAATAAGAACTAAAATTATCTTGTTGCCAAACAAAAGACTTCTGCATTGAAATTTGACAGCTCACACTGCTTGTTGCCAGAAGGATACATACTATTTCCAGCAGAAAATTGGTTTGGGGAAATCACCCAAAAGCCCAGGCACAAAATAAACTTCTCTGGCTCTTTGTAACAAGCCACAACCTTTGGGATCCATCCCTGGTTCATCCAACAGAGCCTTGAATCTACTTTCAATTTAACAGCCCAAACAAAGTCAACTAGATTACACATCAAATGCCAAGAACTTGCATCGCTTTCTTGGAATTTTTATTTCTTCAGTTCATTAATTCCATGGAATTTCTTATGACCACAGACAACATTCCTTAAGAAGCCCCCAATAGAACTAAATTAAAGCTATCACCTGAGAAAATATGTGCCACCATCACTCAAGAATGTCATTTGCCACTCCTGGGCATAAATAGCTTAGCTATTAGCTATATTATAAATTTCCTAAAAGTTCTATGCTTTATTTTTTGCCTTCATAAAAAGAACAATAATATATATGTCCTTGGTAGCGAGCATGAAATGAATAAAAAAAAAAATTCATGATTTGGTAGTCTTTGAGAAGATCGATCCCAAAATTTATTTTCATTTTTTAATTGCAACACTAGATGAAAATTTAGCAATTGTTTTGCCTACTCTTCTCATTTCACTGTTAGGTGGGAGGGAGGGAAGACCCAGAGAGACTGATGTTTAAATCACACAGCCATCTAGGACAGAACCAAGACTAAAATCTAGCTTTCCTGCTTCTAATGCAAAGGAAAAAAGAAAATACACGAAGAAATAGAAAGTCTAAATAATACAAATTCTTACTCTGAAAACAATATAGTTTTGCAGGTGACTCTTGAAACCCGTCGAAGCAGTCAAAGTCAGTGTCTCTTCCATCTCAAGAGCAGAAGGAATCATGAGAGATTCTTGCTCAACCCCAACCCACCATAAAACTAGTCAGATTTTGTTTTGTTTTGTTTTAATATAGGTATATGTTACTTTAAAGAAAATCTGAGACATAAAATCCAAATGCATAAATAAAATTAAACAGGAAGCAGAGTTCATTTTGCAAAACTGGAATCTGTTTTTGCTAAGCTCTTCACTACAGATTTTTTTTTTAAATAATGACTTCCCTTATGACTAATAAATATTCTATTCAGGTACAGTTTTCAGGGCCTTTTCTGTTGCATTAAGCAAAGCATGCCTCTGTTCTATTGACCTCACTGAATTTAACTTACATGTCGATTGCATTTTGGAGCAAAATGCAAAGTGCTAGACATCCATAAACCAAAGTGCTGTGGGCACCTCTTGGCCACTCTGCTTCCAGTGACTAAGGAATCTGGGTAGGCCAACACAGCAGCACGTAGATGGCATGAAGTTAAGTGTGTTGAGGTTTCACCCATGGCTTAGAATAAAAGTAAGGAAAATATAAATCACACAGAAAAGCTCAGGGCTTTGCTAATTCCGTGAAAAGTTGAATTATCTTCATAGAAAAAGAAAAGTAATGAATGACCGACTGCAGAATGGGAGCTTCAGGAAACCATCCAAGGCCCCAAGCTCTGATCCAGACAGAAAGGATGGCCCAGGTGATGTGCCAGTCCCAACAAAGGAGTTACAGAGATACAAGGCAGTGATACAGGCCTGCTCTGGGCAGGAGACGCCTGGCTTCTCTATCCCCCAGCATGCTGGTAAAAGTGGGGTAAGTAAGGAGATCTCATGATTAATGACCTAGAACAGCAAAGACTGCAGGGGGAAGACAGTGGGATCAAAAAATATATATCACACCTGTACTGTTGCAGGATTAACAGGCAAGAGGCAGAGGCACCAGGGCGTTCTCAGAGCAGCTTTACTAAGAATGTTCACATGGGCTCCAAGGATTCATAGCCAAAGTCCAAGCCCAAAAAGGGGACTTGCAGAGCCCTCAGCAAGCATGGTGACAGGAGCACAGGAAGCAGGATAATACTAGCAACGTCATTCCTTCTCCACTGGCTGGTTGGTGAAACCCTGCCCAGGGGCGCTGTAAAGAGGTGGTTCATGGAAGGAACGCTTTCCCCTCCCCCTCTCAACACAGTGCCTCGTATTCCAACCTTCCACCCTTCCACTGGATTCCTGCCACAATACCACTGGGCTTGAGTCATCAGGTGATCTATCTGTAAAGTGGGGTTTAATGGATGGAAAAAGAGTCTATGAAAGCTATTGTTTTGACCTTTCCAGTCCATACCTGTCTCTAGAAATCAAATTCTATTCCCCCCCAATTACTTGGTCCTGGCTCTAAGGACTACAGAGCAAATAGCTGAATCAGAAACAGGCAAGTTCTCAGCCCACCCAGGGGTCCTAGTCACTGAGGCTATTTGTACTTGGGAGTAATCGCTGGACTCACAGCATGTTAATGACAGTATTAAACGAGGTCCATTATTTCACTCTAGCAAAGACCAGAAAGGATTTGTAATTAGCAGAGTCCTGATAAATGTCATACCACAACCATAATTGGCGCTTATGTGGAAGATAGCAGGTTTAGGGTCCATTTAGCATCATTATGTTCCTTAGGGGCACCTTTGTGGTCTTTACCCTCCCAAGCTATGGATAAGAGTGATATGTACCTATTGAACCTGACAATGGCCCATTTGTTATCAGCTGCTAAACATAACTGGTCTTGCATTAATTAAAACAGCCTGCACATTATCTAACCTCCAAATCTATGTTCAAACTACTGGATCACTATAATGATGCACTAACCAGTAAGCGAAGGACACACACAAGCTAGAATGAGTTAAAAACCATAACTGCTCTCCAAACTGACCTCCCAACTGAACCAGGGCATGGTAATATGCATGCATATGTATATCAGAAAGTTAGATAGCCTATTCCGTTCGTGCAGCCAAAGATTTCTTATAGCCCAATTCCTGAGATGTGAATAAAAGCTTTAGCTGACAATAGGATTTGTTTATCTTTTGATTGCTGATATCTTTGGCTCCATTTATATCATGGAGGTTAATGAAAATATTTGAAGCAGGAAACATTTTTTAATTTTATGAGGTTCGTTGGTTCAGTGTTTTAAAAAAATATTATTTAATACATTTTGAGTTGGGTTAATGGTGAAATGTTTTGGCATTAAGAACAAAAGGCATTTTCCCTCAGGGTTGCTCATTTGCAAAATGAACTAAAAAATAAAGCCCAGCATTCTGATTTCACTATCCCATTATGAGCTCAATTGGCCAATAAAAAGTCTCCAGCTGGGTACATGGATTGGGGTCTAATCTTAATTTATTCAGTTTGAATCCTTTCAATTAATCACCTCCACTGAATAATTTCCAGCTCTTATTTTATTCTCTTCCAGACAGACCAACCTAAATAGCAATTTTGGACAAAGTGCCAATTCTACCAATCAAGAGATTTCCATGAGAAGATAAAAGGTAAGTAGATTAAATATAAAAATGTAGCCAGTGCTTAAAGAGTTTAATATGTCCTGTGATAATTTGGTTTTGCATCTGTTCCCCATCTAGACAGAAACAGTTACCCAGTAATTGGACAAAACACTAAATTTTCAAAACTATTTATAAATAACACTGCAGTTTATTTCAGGAGATTGTAGGGGAGGGGCCTGGTGGTGCTCAGGGCTTATTCCCGGTTCTTCCCTCAGGGATCGCTACTGGCAGGGCTCAGGGCATCCTCTGAGGTGCTGAGGATCAAACCCAGGCTGGCCACCTGAAGGCGAGCACTTTACCTGCTATTCTATCATCCCAGCCTCATTCTAGTAAAAATTTAAAGAATGTTTTCATTAATTTTTAAAACAATGCACATTTATTGTAGATCATTTGCAAGGATATGCAAACAATACAAAAAATGAAAGTTCTCATATTTTCTAAAAGAAACTGTGGACATTTTGCTCTATAATCTTTCTTCTCAAAAAATAGGATCTTAAATCCTTAAATCCAGTGTTTTAAACTCATGATCTTCTTTGCTTCTGTCTTGTTATTGAGTTTCTTGTTTTCCTTTCATCAGGCTTCTTGTTTTCACCTGTGAGACTTGGGATCTGGCCTATCTCACTTCTAACCCCTTGCTTCGCCTTAAAATAGTAACCTAACCATTTGTTTATGCTAAACTTTACAGAACTGGATAAAAGCATAAGTTCCATTCCTGGAAAACAAAGCAAAGATGCACATAGCATATCATAATCATCCAGGATAAACACATTTGAGGAATTACAATATTACCCTTCGATGTCAATAGTTGAGGGCCTCATTTAATGTTCCCTTCCGGGAGCAGCAGCCATGATTTCTGGAGGGTGGCCAAAGAGATTATCTGGCGCCGGCAGGAGATGGCTGATAGGTGTGACCCCTGGGTCGCCGGAGACTGAGAGAAGCAGGCAGAGGATCTCTGCTCCCAGGCCCCGTTGAACCCAGAGTCCAAAATCACAAAGTTTCACGTTACCTGTGTTCCATGGGACTTCGCTCATATCCATGACACCAGATTCCTCGCCAGGCTGTTGTCACTTGGGATGCCCCCAGAAGGGGGCGGGTGAGAACCCTCCCCACCCCAAGGGACCCAGCCCTAGCAGCCAACCTCCACTACCTAACCGCCACCATGCTCCAGGATGCTTTCCACACGCTCAGGCCGAACCTCACACATGAGTGAACATATTACTGTACTGCGTGGATGCAAAGCATCCACATGACACATCATCATAGAGGGAAATAAATATATATGCCTCTCAGAGAGCCCGGCAAGCTACCGAGAGTATCCCACCAGCATGGCAGAGCCTGGCAAGCTCCCCACGGTGTATTTGATATGCCAAAAACAGTAACAATAGCAGGTCTCATTCCCCTGACCCTGAAAGAAGCCTCCAATCATTGGGAAAAACAAGTAAGGAGAGACTGCTAAAATCTCAAGGCTGGGACAAATAGAGACATTACTGGCACCTGCTCGAGTAAATTGATGAACAACAGGATGACAGTGATGTCAATAGTATTATACTCACTGACTTAGCAATAAATTACTGTGTGGTAAAAATAGGTAAAGGAACAAACATGATAACCTCTCAGTATCTGTTGCAAACCATAATGCCCAAAAGGAGAGGAAGAGGAATAAAGAAAGAAGGAAAGAGAGAAAAAGAGAAAGAAAGAAAGAAAGAAAGAAAGAAAGAAAGAAAGAAAGAAAGAAAGAAAGAAAGAAAGAAAGAAAGAAAGAAAGAAAGAAAGAAAGAAAGAAAGAAAGAAAGAAAGAAAGAAAGAAAGAAAGAAAGAAAGAAAGAAAGAGAGAAAAGAGAGAAAGAAAGAAAGAAAGAAAGAAAGAAAGAAAGAAAGAAAGAAAGAAAGAAAGAAAGAAAGAAAGAAAGAAAGAAAGAAAGAAAGAAAGAAAGAGAGAGAAAGAGAGAGAAAGAAAGAAAGAAAGAAAGAAAGAAAGAAAGAAAGAAAGAAAGAAAGAAAGAAAGAGAGAGAGAGAGAGAGGAAGGAAGGAAGGAAGGAAGGAAGGAAGGAAGGAAGGAAGGAAGGAAGGAAGGAAGGAAGGAAGGAAGGAAGGAAGGAAGGAAGGAAGGAAGGAAGGAAGGAAGGAAGGAAGGAAGGAAGAAAGAAGAAATATATGCCTGTCATAGAAACAGGCTAGGCAGGGTGGGCAGTCGGTGGTGGGAAATGGACACTGGTGGAGGGATGGGTGTTGGAACATTATATGACTGAAACATACAATGAACAGCTTTGAAATTGTGTATCTCACAGTAACTTAATAAAAAATAACTTTAAAAAAGAAAGAATTACATTTTTAAGTAAGACACACTCTGTCTTATTCTGACATTAATACTTTTTTTCCTATTTCCACTGCTTTTCCAGACAACTGCCATTATAAGAAAAGCTGACAATTTTGTTTGAGAAAACAAATCAATAAATAAACCTAATGGCAATTACTTGCATGCTTGTATTGCTTTATTCTTGCCGAATGCTACTAGTTTAAACTCACAATATAAATTTTTAGGAAAAATCTAGAAAGCCTATGAAACTGGCAATAAGCCCTGATTTTTTTCCTCAGGCTTATCCACTTTGCTGCATTACTTAGAGTACCAAAGCCTTCATTAGACTCTGTCACTGTCATCCCGTTGCTCATCGATTTGTTCAAGTGGGCACCATTGAGAGACTTATTGTTACTGTTTTTGGCATATCCAATACGAATAGGTAGCTTGCCAGACTCTCCGAGAGGGGTGGAGGAATCAAACTCGGGACAGCCGCGTGAAAGGTTAACACCCAACCGCTGTGCTATCACTCCAGCCCTTCATTAAACAAGGGAAAATGAGGCAGGAAACTTACTGAAAGACAAAAGCTAGGTCCAAACAGCATAGAGAGCACCAGTCCCCAACCCCCTCCTCTGTGTAAGGAACTGTTCCCTCACTTCTCTCTCCTTTCATACATCAAATTTTCTTTCCCTAATGTATCATTTCCATCAAGCTGCAACTTGAGACAGAGAGTGATGATTTCAGTTCCCCTTCTCCCTCAACAACTCTTCTGCTTCAAAACAAATACCAACACTCTCACACACACACACACACACACACACACACACACACACACAGAATTGTAAACTGTCTAATGCACATCTAGCTAAGAGAATTTTTTAAGGTTGGGGAGAAGTGTCAGGGATTAGAAGATGTGCTCCCTGCTTTTACTCTTTCTTTCCAGAGAGCAAATTACAAATCAACTTGGGAAGCTACATTGAAGGAAAAAAGAAAAGTCATATTCGAGTTCCGTCCTCTCCATTTCCTGCTTTAATCCCAAGAGAAGAACAGGCTCTTGAGGGGGAAAAAAAATCCCCAAAAGTATGAGGTTAATTTTGAGCCAACCACTTCTCTAAAACCAAAGCAAGGTTGATCAAAAGCCCAGTGGGTTATGGAAAAGGGGTCCAGAAAAAAAGTCATTTTTTATCAGAAAAAATCAAAACAGAAAGGAACAGATGAGAAGGGGTCAGATAAGCATTATTTCTGTCTCCTTGGCAGTAAAGTGTGGTGGACTCGGGGTGTCTAGATTTCTTATGAACTCTGAGTATACATTTAAAAGTATCTGGCAATGATTCCATGTGTTACCTCAAAAGAAGTTAGTCAGAAGAGTGAAGAGAACTCTACTAGCAAAACTTGGATATGAGGGAGGTGAGACAGAAGTACCTCCCTGGTGTCCCCTAAACATGCTACACAGAGCACCATCTGGATACCACACTTAATGTAATATGACACGGAGAGCCAACTCTGATGTCATCCATTTCTAGACACTTGCCCAAATACATCAATAGTTCACTGCAATCATCATGATGAGGAAGAAAATTAAAGGAGTAAACTAGCCTTTATGTTGCCCTACCACCATCCACAAAGCAAACGCCCTTTCTTCTTCCACTGCTAGGTGTTGAAGGTTGAGTTCAGAGTGATAGGAACAGCACCGTGACTAAAAGAAGAAGTCTACAGGAGGAAGCAGTGAATTTTTAAGTGAAAAACTATTAATGAATTAATTTGTCGAGCTTTTACACCTAAGAAACATTAGTTGAGGGACAGGGAGCACAGCAGATTGAAGCACTCATCTTGCATGCCAAGGTTCCAGAATGACCCCCAGCACCACATAGTCCACAAGAATCACAGACCCCCATAACCACCTGGACAAGAAAATCCACATCACTGGGCATTTCAGCCATGGCCAAATATTGCTAGGAGTGACTGCCACCCCCCCCAACACACACACACACACACACACACACACACACACACACACACACACTTCATAACTCAGGCGGTTTAAGAGGGAAAAAAGATATAGATATAGTAAATAGGATACATGAATGTGATAAGATTGTTTTCCACTGCCAAGTGACATAGGGCCTTAGCAAAGGACTAAATGCCATTAAATAAAGAGCTTTTCCCATCTAATTTGCAGCCATTTGTCTAATTTCTAATATTATGTGGATAGAAAAATCAGAAGTGAAAGAGCTGAGCTATTATGGAAAGGACTAAGAAATTAGATGATGAATAGAATGAGTAGAATGATGAATAGAATGAGATCACAATGGCGGAAATTAGACTGATGTAAGACTAATTTTTTAGTTCCACGATGAAGTCATGAGCAGTTTTCTTTTTAAAAAAAATTTTATTGAATCATTGTGAGATAGACCTTTACAAAGTTGCTCATGATTGGATTTAAGTCATACAGTATTCCAACAACCATCCCTCCACCAGTGTACATTTCCCAGCACCAATGTCCCCAGGTTCCCTCCCATCACCCCCCAACCTCCACCCCTGTCTGAACTTTTACTTTATCCTCTGTCTCGCTGCCTCTCTGTCTCCCCCCTTTCTCTCTCTCCCTCTTTCTCTCTCTCTCCTCTCTTTCTTTCCTCTCTCTCTCCTCTCTATCTCTCCTTTTGGGCATTATGGTTTGCAATATTGATACTGAAAGGTTATCAAGATAGGAGATGCAGGTCAAAACAACAATGATATATCGTCTCACACCACAGAGACTAGCACACATCCAAAGGAACAAAAGCAACCAATGTTGGCGTGGATGTGGGGAGAAAGGGACGTTCCTTCATTGTGGTGGGAAGAGCAGTTTTCTTTTACCTGTGGAATCTACCTCACTATACTCACTAACAATGCTAAAAGGACAAGCAGAGCACAGTGCTGCCTTCAACTTCTCAACTATATTATAAAGACAATTCTTTCTTAATGCTCCAGACAGGATCTGATGCTGGTTGAGAAGTTAAGAAGGGAATAAGTACACCTTGACTGCCGTAGGTTCTAAGGAAACTGTTTTTTTGTTCTCAGTTACAACCAAAGAAAAGTCTTTCCATCAACAGGACTTAGGCAGATCCAATGCAGCAACAGTCAAATAAGTATCCTATTGTCACACACTGCTCACAGACAACAGCAGACCCCTCTTCCAGTAGTGTAGTGGAACTTAGTCATTGATTAGGAGTGACTAGGAATTGGGGTAGCATGTGAAGGGCATGATCCTAGACACTCTGAGGAAATCCAGTTCTCCTCTGCATACTTGCAATGGTGAGGAAGGCAGAAGCTGAACCCCTGAGGCTGGCAGAGCATGCTTTTAAAATCCATTATTTAAAAACGTTCAGAGAAAGTGGTGGAGTCATAAGGGCGCAAGAGAGACAACTTGTGTTTGCATCCTCTTCTGATGACAATAAATCTACACCAGAACCTGGATTAATCTAAACAGAAACTGACTTACCCTACCTAACAGAGTTTTTACTGCAAGGGACAGGAGTGCAGCCAGATGGGTCTGAGACAGAGACAGCCTTGCCAAAGGGGCAGGGGAACCACAGAGCAGCAAAGTACAGTAGAGAAGAAATTTCTAAGGTATGGAACTTTGCCTGGGGAAGTAGCATCCGGCACCTCAACTCTGTAGCCCTATGCTTAAAACACTAGTAGGCTGAGCAAGAAACTCTAGAGTACAAACAGGGGGGCGGAGTCACCAGTCAGCGACATCTTACTGACCTCTTACCTCTCTGGAGCTCACTCTCCATAGTCAGAAACCTCACAGGAAAATTCCTACGGAATGTACGACCTATTCCTAGCAAATAGTTGAGCTAGAGGCTAAGAGACACCGATATTGTTTTTATATACAGGAGACACAAAGGCTGGCCTCTCGCAGTCTATATCTGGTTGCAGACAAGCAAACACATCTCCTGTGTTCAGAAAGCACCCTGAGGACCTTCTAAGGCATACTCAATTGGTAAGGGAAGGGAGGCCCCTTGTAAGCCCACTTGGAATAAGTTGCAGCGCCATTATCCAATCTATGTCAGCACTGCATCCTGGGGGCTGCTGGATACTGGTGCCCTTAAATCCCTGGTTGCCTCAAAGGCCCTCTCAAACTTTTTGAACGGGTGCTCTGAGAACTTGAGAGCTTTGACAGTAGTCAACCTCCATTTCTGCTAAAATTAATTATTCCTAACAAAATAGGGAGAGAAGACACATAATTCAACAAAATTAAGATGATTATATTTATACAAAATAAAAAATATATTTTAACAAAATACATTGAAATATTTTCCCCTAAAATAATACATAAGACAAGGATGTCCACTTTCACCACTATTATTGAGTATAATACTAGAAGGCCTAGCCACAGCAATAAGGCGAGTAAAAGAAATAAAACAAAGCCAAACTGAAAAAGGAAGTCAAACAATCATTATATGCAAATCATATTTTTTGTGCATAGAAAATGCTAAAGATTTCAAAATGTTAAAATTTAACAAATAAACAAAAAAACAGACAAAAACAGGAACAGTGATTCAATGCAATAAAGTGACATGCTGCAAAATCAATCTATAAAAATCTGTTGTATTCCTAGATAGATGCTAATATCAAACTGTAAAAGAACAAAATCAAGAAAACAACCTCACAATTGCACCAAAAAGAATTAAGAACTTAGAAATAAACTTAGCCAAGGAGGTGAAAAACTTGCAGATAGAAAACTACATCACCTTTAAAATAAGTAGAAAGCACAGAAAATAAATATTGTATGTTCCTGAATTGTTAAACTAACCATACTGTATGAAGTGTTATACAGATTCTGTATAATCTCTAACAGAATTCTAATACCATTATTTAAGGAAATGAAGCAAACATAGCTGAAATGTGTAAAGGATCACAAAAGACACCAAATAATCAAAGCATCCTAAGAATGACAGATGGGCAATGCCACCGTCCCGGACTTCAGACTATACTGTGAAGCTGTAGTAATGAAAACAAGCAATATTGGAACACAAGAAGACACACAAATCAATGAAATAGCTTGAAAGCCCAGAAATAAATTCTTCCCATATGTGGATGTTAATTTGGAACAAAGGAATCACAAGCACAAAATGTAGAAATAAGACAAATTTTTCTGGAAAAATTGGATAGACACATGCAAAAGAATGAAAATGAATCACTAGCATACACCACATACAAAATTATTTCAAAAACCTGGATGTTAGATCTGAAACTAGAAAGTATTAGCAAAAATATTCAAAATACTCCATGATACTGAATTCTATGATGCCTTTGGGGATTGTATTCCATTCCAAGGAAAACAAAAGCAAAAATAAGTACATGAAATTACATCAAATTTATAAGCTTCACACAGAAAGACAGAGAATGACATTAAATGCTTTTATTTATATATGATACATAAAGTCAAGGAAATAGACCACTTCCAACAGAACTAATTCAGATTCTGTCTATAGAACTAAGGTTACCAAGAGGAGTAGAAGGTTGAAAGGGCCAAAGGGATGGGTAGTATGGTACGAAGCATCATATCTCTGAGAAACATCACATTTACACTGTTGCAAACAATTTTGAAAAAGATTTCTAAAAATAAACAAAATACTTTTTAGTTTTAAGCAATAGAAATAAATTGTGCTATCTTGCTCAAAAATAAAATTTGATTTTTTAAAAAACATTTTAATTTTATTTTCATAAAGCTGTTCACAATTGTTTACGTCAATATTTCAACACCAATCCCGCCACCATTATTACTCTTTCCCACCACCTTTATTTCGAATTTTCCTACCACCACTGCTAAATAATTTATTTTGTATTGCTTGTTATGAATAGCATGAGATGTCACACAGCTGTGAAAGTGGCCACACACTCCTAGAATTTTAAATTTTTTAAGAGCTGAGATCCGGAATCATCTCTGCAACGTGTCGTGTCGCTCTCTTCCCAGACTTGTATCTGAATCTCTGGACCATGGTTGTTAATGTTCAATGGTGCCCAGGACTGTCAGGAAACTGGAAGCACAGGAAGATGGGATGAGAGGCCTGGAGGTTTCAGTCACAAGTCCTGCATCACTGCGTTTTTCATAGGATTCACTCTCACGCAGGGGGACTCCAGACGAGCCTGTGAAGGGGTGCCATGAGCATGACGGCAACTGGGTTCTGGAGATTTGTGGCTGCCGGGGTACATTTGGGCCAGGCAGAGGGACACCCCTGCCCGCCTCCGAGGTGCCTGGATAAAATCAGTCTGGCACAAGATGTCTGGAAAGACATCTCTGCAACATGCTGCTCTCTTCCAAGATTCATTTGTGACTCCAAAATTGATTTTTTTAAAGCAATCTGTACCAGCTAATAAAATGTTTGGTTTTTATTACATGTAGGGTATAACCTGGAAACCAAAGAAAGTAAAAAGTTTTTCTTAAAATTTGTTTGGGGGTAGTTTTTTTTTTTTTTTTTTTTGCTTGTTTGGCTTTTTGGGCCACACTCAGCAATGCTCAGGGTGACTCCTGGCTATGCACTCAAGGATTACTCCTAGGGATACACAGGGGACCATATGGGATGCTGGGAATCAAACCCAGGTTGGCCGTATGCAAGGCAAATGCTCCCTATCCTCTGTATTATCACTCTGGCCCCCAGTATTCTTAGAATTTGTTTAGAAGGGTCAGTCCCACAGAAAACTTTATGTATGGTCTCTAACCAAGTCCTTGCACTACTACCTAACTCCTTAATATTTCTTTACTGCACATGAAAAATTATATAATAGAATGAAGTAAATGTTGAGGATATGGGGCATTTTGTCCAGAAATAATACAATTTAAATTTTCTTCTATTTGTAAAAGTACATATGCCACTAGTAAACCCAAAGTATATATCAAAATGTAAATGACGATATCTAGTGAAGCATAATGCATGAACTAAGGAAATGAAGCTCTGTAGATAATGGCAAGTGAAATATCTGCATATTGGAATCTGCATTATTTGTATGGCTCATCTATTACAATTACAAAGGGACTTAAAGATAACAGATCTTTAATTCTATTTTTTAAGAGACAAAATCTTCATCTTTGCTGTAACTTGTCAAAATTTTCAGCAAGATACTTTAACTACACCCCACTTTGGCTTCAACCAGTATTGTATAAATATGTTTAACAACATGATTAGAACTTCAAAAATGCTGCCTTATAAATATTTTATCAACAAGATGTTTTAGCACTCACCCACAGATTAGAAAAACAACACTGTCGTCCTTTAGTTAGAAAGAAAAAACAATTTCTACATACAACCACAAGTTTTAATAAATGTGAGTCGTTTTTCTTAGTTATTCTAAATGGAAGTTTCTGTTTTCCAAATGAGATAGGCCCCTGAGAGAGAATCAGAAACTTTAAGACTAAAATTTAGGAAGAAAAGTGTCTGTCATAGAGGTAGATTGGGGGTGGGCATGGAAGGAGGGAAATTGGGAACACTGGTGATGGGAAATGTACACTAGTGAAGGGAGATAGAGGTGTTTGGAATATTGTATGACTGAAACCCAATCATGGAGAATTTTGAAACTATCTCACAGTTATTTGAATAAAGAAATAAGTAAAAAGACAGGAGAAGCAGCAGTGAGTCCTGGAAGACAGCAGAGCACAGGAGATCTCTCCAGAACTGGACCCCGTCAATGGACCCTGGACCCAGACAATTTCACCCAAGGCTCCTCAGATGGAGCTGGTATGCCTTCTCCTCCTGCTCCAGATGAAATCCTGGCAGCCAAGAGCTCCCAGAAGCAAGGCCCAGTTATACAGGTTCTGGGATGAAGACTCCAGGCCTCATGGCGGTGACAGAGGAGTTGGACACTCCTCCTTGCCTCCCCCTGCACTTGGGGTCCTGGCTGTCACGCCCACAATCTGCCTCAGGGCACCATCTCCCAAATGAACCCCAAAATCCCAAAAGACACCCTACAGAGATGTTTCTAAACCTCAACCATTTACAATTTTGGAATTCCAGAAATATGCGGCCACTTTATCAGCTGTGTGACCTCTCATGATATTCAAAGTTAGCAGTAGAAAATAAATTGTCTGGTGTCTGCCCCTGGAAGGCAGGCTTGAATGGTGGTGGGAAAATACAAGCAAACTATAATGTCCAAAAGGAGAGAGAGAGGGGAAATTGTCTGCACTAGAGGCAGGGGGAGGGGGACACTGGGGATATTTGTGGTGGGAAATGTGCACTGATGGAGGGATGGGTATTCAATAATTGTATGGCTGAAGCTCAAACATGAAAGCTTTGTAACTGTATCTCACGGTGATTCAAATAAGTAAATAACGGAGCGGGAGGGGGTGTAAATAAAGAAAGAAAAACACTTGGAGAAGTTTGGGAGTGTGTACAGCACCAACCCAGCAAGCATAAAGCAACAAGTTCATATCCAGATGCCCGCTACCATAAGCTGAGGAGAGCCTGAGAGTTCTGCTGGTTATATGATCCCAGAAGATGGTGCAGTGTCTTAGAAAGCACCTAGCACAAAGATGCAGGCCTGAGCTAATGCATCCTGACAGGTGGACTATCCCTCAGTCTGTGTCCCCAGTGAGGAAAAAAAGAGGCTAAAACTTGCTCTCTTATTTTGTGATGCCAAATTCACCATGAACTACAGGTCAGTCTATTAAAATACTTGGGAGAATTACAGGGTTATTGAATAAAATTATGTCACATATTGGATGTGTTTTCCTCCTTTCATTAATACCTTTTAAAGGGAATAATATTATCCTACCTCCTAAAACACAAGTAAAAACATTCATAAATGTCTTCATCTCAGTCTGAATATTAGGATTAAAAATTACATGTACATAGAGGAAAATGTAGGCAGAACCCTCCATGACATTGAAGCTAAAAGCATCTTTAAGCATGAAACACCACTCACCAACCAAGTGGAAACAAACATAAACAAATGGGACTACATCAAACTAAGAAGCTTCTGCACTTCAAAAGAAACAGTGACCAAGATACAGAGAGAGTCCACAGAATGGGAAAGAATATTTACCCAATACCCATTTGATAAGAGATTAATATCCAGGATATACAAGACACTAGTAGAATATGTAAGAAAAAACCTCCAACCCCTTAAAAAAAATGGGGAGAATAAATTAACAGAAGCTTCCTGAAAAAAGAAATACAAATGGCCAAAAGGCACATGAAAAAATGCACCACATTACTAATCATCAGGAAGATGCAAATCCAAACAACAATGAGATACCATCTCACACCACAGAGACTGGCACACATTCAAAAGAACAAAACAACCAGTGCTGGCGTGGATGTGGGGAAAAAGGGACGTTCCTTCACTGTTGGTGGGAATGCCGACTGGTCCAGCCATTTTGAAAAATATGGACAGTCCTTCAAAAACTAGAAATTGAGCTTCCATATGACCCAGCAATACCACTTCTAGGAATATATCTTGAGTCTGCAAAAAGTACAGTAGAAATAACATCTGTACCTATATGATCATTGCAGCACTGTTCACAATAGCCAAAATATGGAAACAACCCAAGTGCCCTAGAACAGATGACTGGTTAAAGAAACTTTGGTACATCTACACAATGGAATACTATGCAGCTGTTATGAGAGATGAAGTCACAAAATTTGCTTATAAGTGAATAGACATGGAGAGTATCATGCTATGTGAAATGAGTCAGAAAGAGAGGAACAGATATAGAAGGACTGTACCTATTTGTGGAGTACATAATAACATAACACGATACCGACACCCAAGGACAGAAGGGTCAGGAACATTGCTCCATACTTAGAAATCTGCCTCACTAGCAGGTGGGGAGAGGACAGCTGGAATAGAGAAGGGATCACTAAGAAAATGATGGTTGGAGGAATCAGTCAGGATGGGAGATGTGTGTCAAAAGCAGATAATGGACCAAACGTGATAACGTCTCAGTATCTGCATTGCAAACCATAATGCCCAAAAGTAGAGAGAGAGTATGGGGAATATTGTCTGCCATGGAGGCAGTGGGAGGGTGGGAAAGGGGAGGTATACCAGGGATATTGGTGGTGGGGAATGTGCACTGTTGGAGGGATGGGTGTTTGATCATTGTGTGATTGTAACTCAGACATGAAAGCTTGTAACTATATCTCATGGTGAATCATTAAAATTTAAATAAATAAATTACATGTCCTCTTTCCAGATGTTAACTTTTAGCAAATGAGAAAGTAATTATTTGTACATTATTTGAAAACATTAGTATGAATATGTTGTTGGCCCTAATAGGCTAGAAGCAATTTTCACATGAAGAACAGGGAAAGAGAGAAGAAAGGAAAGAAGGAAGGAAGGAAGGAAGGAAGGAAGGAAGGAAGGAAGGAAGGAAGGAAGGAAGGAAGGAAGGAAGGAAGGAAGGAAGGAAAGAAGGAAGAAAGGAAGGAAGGAAGGAAGGAAGGAAGGAAGGTGTTTAGAAGTAGAAGAAAAGTGTAAAGATTTTAAATTATTCTTACTGAGGTTTTTAATCACTTCAAAATATAACTGACACAATAATGCCTCTAATTTTTTAAGCCTAATCAAATTGCTTACAAATGATCAGAAATCATGGTTGCCATGGTTTCAGATGCCCAGAATGTAGAGTATGAACTACATTCAGTAAAAATGCTTGTGTATTTGGAGTAAGCCCCACCCCACCCCACCCCCACACACAGTAATTAAGTTTCCTAGGCATTTGAAATATCTCAAATAACAATACTAATGATTAATAATAATTTTTGAAAAGCAGCTGATCTTACCTTTTAGTGTTACAGCAATTACACCTACCCAGAGGGTTCTCAGGTTTATCCCACAAAGAAACCAAACCTTCTACAAATATCAAGCGGAGAACAAAATGCCCTTGTGATCAGGATAAAGTCATAGCCAATCTACCATCTTACAGCTGATATTGCTGCTCAACAGGACTCCCTCAATTTGCTTAGAACTTGTTTAAAGACCCTTTCCCAGGAAAATCTAAAACCTCACAATAAATTTAAATTCTGAATTTTACCATGAAATATAAAGAACAAAGTATAGGTGGTAAGCTCCAGGTCCTCGATATCAGAAATGTATTTAAGGAATGAAAGGAAAACAAGAGTTTTTTTAAATGGAATTAAAAACTTAAAAAGACATTTATACAACAAAAGAAACTACCACAAAAATAACAAGGCAATATAGCAATTGGAAAAAGATATTTGCGCATCGTGCATCCAACATAGGATTATTATCCAAAATATATAAAGAAATCACCCAACTCAGCAATAAAAACACAAGCAACCCAATCAAAAAATAGGAAAAAGACGAGTATAAACACGTCTCCAAAGAAGGTAAACAATCTACAAATGCATAAAGAAACATTCATCATCACTTATTATTAAGAACACTTAATTAATTTAATTTTCACAAATCAAAGCACAATATTACTTCACACCAGAAAGAACAGTTTACATTTTTTTAAGAAACAGAAACAAGTGTTGGTGAGAATGTGGATTTAAAAAAAAAAAAAAAAGATGTTGCTCGTGAGAATGGAAATCAGTGCAGCTTCTATAGAAAATGATAAGAAGATTCACTGGGAAAAAAAAAGTAAAACTCAAAGTCTATGCTATTAAACAATACCACTTTCAGGCACATAACTTCATTGATTAATATCAACGAAGATATTAATTTGAAAGACTATTTGTACTTCTATGTTCATAGCAGTATTCACAATAGTTAAAATATGGAATCAAGCTAAATATTCAAGAGATGTTTGGATAAAGTAGCTATGGTTCAGTGATACATATATTCTCATTGGAAGACACTAAGTGCTTTTTGGGCGATGGAGGGGTACATCCTGCCATGCTCCTGGCTTACTCCTGGCTCTGTGCTCAGGGATCACTTCTGGTAAGTCTCAGGGAACTATATGGGATGCCAAGGATCAAACCTAGGTTGGCCAAGTACAAGGCAAGTGCCCTATCCACCCTACTAACACTCTGAACACAACACTCAGTCATTTTTAAAGAGATAAAATTATTTTGGGGAGCAACAAAAGTAGACTAATTATGATGATATAATTAAGCAAAAGATAATTACTGCATGGTTTCATTAATATTTGGAATATAAGTTAAAATAAAATTAAAGAAATGGGGAAAAATCCCTAACTTTTAGACTTGCTGAAAACTATAGCAATTTCCATTGGAAGGGGTAAGAGAAATAGACAGGAATCTAAATTGATGTAAAAACCAACCTGACTGGTTATTTAGGCAATCTGACTGGTCATTTTGTATAACCATTCATACTGATTGGTTTCAACCCCTGACTTAAAATGTCAGGCATGACCAATAAAACATGGGGACTGGGGAATATAAAGTATATAAACAGAGGTCATGAGTTGCTGGTATCAAAGTCCTGGAAGAAAAACTACCGCAAAACTCTGCTGATGGTAGGCATCTGCTGAGAGGAAACTGCTGGGGTCACTGCCAAAAGAGAGGGTGCTGTTGATCTCTTCTGAGTTATAAAGAACATTTACACTGAAGATAGTTGGTCGTTGGCGTGCTGTCTTACTCACCATCTCCAGGATGTCAGAAACCAGAAGCTAGATCTTTACACTGGAACAGGGTGTCATTAGCAATTTAGTGGCAGCAGAATGAATCTAACATATGTAAAGAAGTATGAAGTACACACGTCCTGCCCAGGTAACCGGGAATAGCCCCCTGCACCCCGTGGCCCTGTGAGAAACTGCCCCCAAGTCGGAGTCCTGCTGTCCTGGGCTCTTCAGGATCCCTACTTGACCGCTGCTGCCAGTCACCCTCAGCACTGCCCTAATTCACAGGTCCTGCCCAGTTGTGAGAGCCTGTCCTTACGTCAGGAGGCGTGGCCTCGAATGGGGGCGTGGCCTCCCTCTGAAGCAGCGGTTGCAGTTGTTTCTCCCCTCTCACTTACGTTCTTTGAAGAACATCATGGCTTTCTTATAACTATATGCCAATTGTCAACTACCCTATCCTATCCTAACTTCATAAAAACTGTCATTGAACACAAGAGGTTGCACAAAAAACCTTTATAAAGAGATAACAGCATCAAGTCATCAATAAGCCCTACATAAGCCAGGAAGTGTGCCTGAGGGTAAGACCTATAACAACATGAAGAAACAGCGAAAATTCCCACCAACAGGAGAGAATGAATTAAAACTCACAGAAGCCTCAACAGGGACTGCCCACAAATACAGTCTCCTCTCAGATAGAGAATTCAGAGAGGAAATCATGATGATTGACAATCTCAAAGCAACTATGGAACAGACATCCAATAAATTCAGGAAGGATATGAACGCAGCATTGGAACGGACCACCAAGATAATACGGGAAGAAATGAGAGCAGAAATCTCAAAGCTACGAACAGAAGTGACTCAATTAAAGGCATCGGTAGATGAAATAAAAAAACTCAGTAGGAGCCCTCAAGAGTAGAATGACCTCAGACGAAGACAGAATCAGTGAGCTTGAGGATGAGCTACAGAAAGCATATAGGCAACAACAAATAATGGCAAAAGACCTCAAAATGGCTCTAGGGCGAATCAGAGTCCTAGCAGATGACCTCAAAAGAAACAACATAAGAATCATGGGAGTACCAGAAGCACAGGGAACTAATCCCAATGAAAAAACCACAGTCAAAGACATCATTGCTAAGAAATTCCCAGAGCTAGAGAATGCAGGTATTTAGATCCAAGGAGTCCGAAGGGTGCCAGCTAGAAGAGACCCCAGTAAAAAATCTCCAAGGCATATCATAGTCACAGTGATGGATACCATGGATAGAGATACAATACTGCAAGCAGCAAGGTCAAAGAAGGAAATCACATACAAAGGAGCACCCCTTAGATTCACAGCATACCTATCAGAAGAAACCCTCCAAGCCCGAAGACAATGGTGGGATACAGTGAAAAAACTCAATGAAATGAATGCCTCACCAAGAATACTTTATTCGGCTAAGCTCTCACTTAAACTTAAAGGAACCGTACATTACTTCACGAATAAACAACAGCTCAGAAACTTCATAGACTCAAAACCAAACTTAAAAGAAGGACTAAAGGGGCTACTGTAAAACAAGGAAAAACCCTACGAGAACAACAATTCCTACAGAAAGATGACACAAAATCACATGACAATAATCTCTCTCAATGTCAATGGCCTAAATGCACCAATTAAAAGACACAGAGTGGCAAAATAGATTTGGAAACAGAACCCAACATTCTGCTGCCAACAAGAAACACACCTGAACAGTCAGAGCAAATACAGACTCAAAGTCAAAGGATGGAAAACAATCCTGCAAGCAAACAACTAACTCAAAAAAAGCTGGGGTGGCCATACTAGTATCCGACAACATAGATTTCAGACTGAAAAAGGTTAGAAGGGAAAGAGAAGGTCATTTTCTATTCATCAAGGGATATGTACAACAGGAAGAAATCACATTCCTAAATGTATATGCACCTAATGAGCGGCCAGCAAAATACTTAAAACAACTCCTAGCAGAATTTAATGGGGACATCACTAGCACCATGATAGTAGTTGGAGACTTCAACACTGCCTTATCACCTCTTGATAGATCAACAAGAACAAAACTCAGCAAGGAAACAAAGGATCTGAAGGAAGAAATGGAGGAAAGAGGGCTAATAGCCTATACAGGGCTTTACACCCCAAAAAGAAAGAATACACTTTTTTTCCAGTGCACAAGGAACATTCTCCAAAATAGACCATGTTCTGGGTCACAAATCATACCTCAATAGAATTGGGAAGATAGAAATTGTATCAACTATCTTTTCAGATAGTTGCACTGATGCGCTGAAAATAGAAGTTAATCACACACAGACACAGAGAACCAAATCAAACACCTGGAAGTTAAACAACTCATTACTGAACAATGAGTGGGTCACGAAGGAAATCAAGGAAGAAATCAAAAGATACCTCGAAACAAATGAGAATGAAGACACAAACTACAAGAACCTATGGGACACAGCTAAAACTGTTAAGGGGAAAATCTATAGCCCTACAAGCATTTCTCAGGAGGGAAGAAAGGGCCTACATAGGTGGCTTGACTTCAAAGCTCAAGATCTTAGAAAAGGACCAGGAGAAGGAACCCAAACTGGAGCGAGAGAAAGAAATAATAAAACTTAGAGCAGAAATTAACGACATGGAAACCCAAAAAACAATCTGAAAGATCAATGAAACAAAGAGTTGGTTCTTCGAGAAAATAAATAAGATCAATAAACCACTAGCAAGACTCACAAAGAAAGAGAGAGAACCCTAATAAACCGAATCAGAAACGAAAAGGGGGACATCACAACAAAAACTAATGAAATTCAAAAGATCATCAAAGACTGCTTTGAAAGTCTGTATGCCATAAAACAAGAAACCTAGAAGAAATGGATAAATTCCTGTATTCCTACAATCTCCCATGACTGAACAAAGAAGACCTGGAATATCTGAACAGACCCATTAATATCAAGGAAATTGAAACTATAATCAAAATTCTCCCCATAAACAAAAGCCCAGGCCCAGATGGCTTCACCAGTGAATTCTTCCAAACATTTAAAGAAGACCTGTTACCTGTTCTCCTCAAGCTTTTCCAGGAAATTGAAAAAACAGGTACTCTCCCAAACAGTTTCTATGAAGCACATATCTCCCTAATACCAAAAGCAAATAAAGACACTGCTAACAAGGAAAATTTCAGGCCAATATCCCTGATGAACACGGATGCCGAAGATCCTCAACAAAATACTAGCAAATAGAATGGAACAACTCATCAAAAAGATTATACATCATGAGCAAGTCAGATTCATTCCTGGGATGCAAGGATGGTTTAACATATGCAAATCAATCAACATAATCCATCACATCAACTAAAGTAAAAATAAAAACCGTATGATCATTTCAATAGATGCAGGGAAAGCATTTGACAAGATCCAACATCCATTTATGATGAAAACTCTCACCAAAATGGGTTTTGGAGGAACTTTCCTCAAGATAGTAAAAACTATCTATCACAAACCCGTGGCAAGCATTATCATCAATGGAGAAAAACTAAGGGCCTTTCCTCTAAGATCAGGGACAAGACAAGGATGCCCACTCTCACCACTTCTGTTCAACATAGTACTGGAAGTACTTGCGATAGCAATTAGGCAGGAAAAAGACATTAAGGGCATCCAGACAGGAAGAAATAAAGCTCTCACTATTCACAGATGACATGATTCTATACCTAGAGAATCCTAAAACCTCCATTAAGAAACTCCTAGAAACAATATACTTGTACAGTAAAGTTGCAAGCTATAAAATCAATACCCCAAAATCATGGCCTTCCTATACACAAACAGTGAGATAGAGGAAAATGACATAAAAAAAAATGCCATTCACAATTGTGCCCCAGAAAATCAAGTACCTCGGAATCAGCCTAACTAAAGAGGTTAAGGATATCTACAAAGAAAACTACAAAACCCTACTCCATGAAGTAAAAGACACGAGGAAATGGAAACATATTCCCTGCTCATGGATAGGAAGACTTAACATTGTCAAAATGGCAATACTCCCTAAAGCACTATAAAGATTCAATGCGATTCCCATAAGGATTCCCATGAAATTCTTCAAAGAAATAGACCAAACAATCCTGAAATTCATATGGAACAACAAACGCCCACAAATAGCTAAAGCAATTCTTGGGAAAAAGACAATGGGAGGCATCACCCTCCCCAACCTTAAACTTTACTACAAAGCGGTAACAATTAAAACAGCATGGTACTGGAACAAGAACAGAGCCACAGACCAATGGAACAGGGTGAAATATCCCTACACACCACCCCAAATATATGATCATCTGATCTTTGATAAGGGAGCAAGAAATGTGAAGTGGAACAAAGAAAGCCTCTTTAACAAATGGTGCTGGCATAACTGGTCAACCACATGTAAAAGAATGGGCCTAGACCTTGACCTGACACCATGCACAAAAGTCAGATCAAAATGGATTAAAGACCTCAACATCAGACCACAATCCATAAGGTACATTGAAGACAAGGTAGGAAAAACCCTCCAGAATATTGAAGCCAAAGCTATCTTCAAAAATGACACAGAACAAAGCAATCAAGTAGAAACAGAAATAAACAAATGGGACTATATTAAACTAAGAAGCTTCTGCACCACAAAAGACACAGTGACCTGAATACAAAGGCAATCTACAGAATGGGAAAGGATATTCACCCAATACCCATCTGATAAGGGGTTGATATCAAGGGTATATAAGGCACTGGTTGAACTCTACAAGAAAAAAACATCCAGCCCCATCAGAAAATGGGGTGAAGAAATGAACAGAAACTTTCTCAAGGAAGAAATACAAATGGCCAAAAGGCACATGAAAAAATGCTCCTCATCACTAATCATCAGGGAGATGCAAATCAAAACAACTATGAGATACCACCTAACACCACAGAGACTGGCACACATCCAAAAGAAGAAAAACAACCACTGTTGGAGAGGATGTGGAGAGAAAGGGACCCTCCTACACTGCTGGTGGGAATGCCGACTGGTTCAACCCTTCTGGAAAACAATATGGTCGCTCCTCAAAAAATTAGAAATCAAGCTCCCATTTGACCCAGCAATACCACTTCTGGGAATATACCCCAGAGAGGCAAAAAGATATAGCCAAAATGACATCTTCACATTTATGTTCATCGCAGCACTATTTATGATAGCCAAAATATGGACAAAACCCAAATGCCCAAGAACAGATGACTGGCTAAAGAAACTTTGGTACATCTACACAATGGAATACTATGCAGCTGTCAGAAAAGATGAAGTCATGAACTTTGCATACAAGTGGATCAACATGGAAAGTATCATGCTAAGTGAAATGAGTCAGAAAGAGAGAGACAGACATAGAAGAATTGCACTCATCTGTGGAATATAAAACAACAGAATGGAGGCCTAACACCCAAGAATAACAGAAATAAGTACCAGATTTGCTCCATGGCTTGGAGACCAGCCTCACATGCTGGGGGAAAGGGAAGCTCAGATAGAGAAAAGAATACCAAGCAAAAATGTGGTGGGAGGACCCGTTCAGTATGGGAGAGGCGTGCACAGAGCAGACTATAGACCGAACATATTGGCCACCCAAGACCTCCATTACTAACCACAATGCCCAAAGGAAGAGAGGGAACAGAGGGGAATGCTCTGCCAAAGAGATGGGGTGGGGAGGGGAATGGGGTGGGAGGGGGTGGGAGGGATGATAGGGTCATCAGTGGAGAACGGGCACTGGTGGAGGGATACTCAAGCTGTATATGATGGAAACACAAGCACGAGAATATGTAAACCTGTATCTGTACCCCCACGGTGATTCATTAATTAAAAAATTAAAATTAAATAATAATAATTGTAATAATAAATTTTAAAAATGATAAAAAAGAAGTATGAAGTTAATCCTTCAAATTCTATTGCATTGTAAACCAATGGTAAATAATTTTAATATGGTGTATATGATTATATGCAATTTAATACCAAAATAACCACAATAAAATAGCTGTAATAAAGATATAAATTTGCTTTTCAAAGCAGGATGGATGGAATGGACTTTAGCTTATAATGCAAAGTAAACTATCAGAAGAAAAAAGGTACATATGGTTGATTTTGTCCAGGAGTACAATACCAGGATACAAGTGTAATGAATAGACAGAAATAAAATGATGGATATTGACAATAGATTTAATGTTGGCTGAGAGGGAAAAAGCTGGAGGTGAGGTTAGAGGAGAAAAGATGGGAGAGGTGATAAGCATTATTTATTTTTTCTTTATTAAAATGTGAATAAATTCAAACAAAATTAAAATGTTTGAGTTTTATTGTTGGTTTTGTTTTTGTTTTGTTTTCTCTTTTATTTTACGTCTTCTTTCCAACCCCAAAGTGGAATTTTGTTAGATTTAAAACCCAGCAGTTATTTCTAATACAGTGGAGTTAAGCTATACTAGGTATATGGATGGCATACTATGCACAGAAGGAGAACCCTGGGAAATCAGGAGAGCCAGATACCTCCTTAAGTTTACTTTTGAGTTATGTATCAGTAAATAGTGGGCATTATTAGTGGAGAGCAAGGGATACAGGTGCAAATTTCAGTTAGTGGGAAAGCAGAAGTCCTGGCTTAGTTTATTCAAGGAATTCTAACGCAGTATTAAAGCACACCTGGCATAATATATCAGGTGAGGAGTGCTGGAAGCTAATTTTCAGAGGGATGGACAAAAGCAAGAATCTGAAGTCTCAATCCATTTAAGAGAGAGTACTTTATTATTGGAAGCAAAGTGAATTTCTGGAGGGCTAAGTAAAAGAATCGTGCTGTCTGATTTGTCTTTCAGATTGATGACTTTGAACATAAAATGTGAAAAGGATAAAAAAAATATAATTCTATACCTAGAGAATCCTAAAACCTCCACTAAGAAACTCCTAGAAACAATAGACCTGTACAGCAAAGTTGCAGGCTATAAAATCAATACCCAAAAATCCATGGCCTTCCTATATTCAAATAGCGAGTCAGAGGAAGTGACATTTGAAAAAAATCCCATTCACGATTGTGCCCCAGAAGATTAAGTACCTCGGAATCAGCCTAACTAAGGAAGTAAAGGATCTCTACAAGGAAAACTACAAAAGGCTGCTCAACGAAATAAAAGAGGACACGAGGAAATAGAAACATATTCCCTGCTCATGGATAGGTGTGTAAAACACAAAAATAAAAAGAAAGGACGCGCAGGCGGCGAGGCAGGCGAAGGAAGGAAGAAGGCCAAACTGGTTGCTCGATCGGTTTATTTCATGTCCATCTCCATTCTCCTCTGATTCTCCTCCTGCTTCTTTCTCCCCCAGCCTACTTCATTCTCTCTCTCTGCCTCTCTCCTGGCTATCGGTCTCTCTCGATCTGTGGATCTGGCCCTCGTGGATCTGGCCCCCGTGGATCTGGCCCCCTTGGATCTGGCCCCCAACCCACTCTTACAGCCTAGTTAAATCTCCACCGCATGAGGGGGTTGGGGCATACACATAGGTGTGGTCAGCAATAGGGTAAGGTTCTTTTCCCTAAGGGGATGCTTCTCCTAGGACTTAATTCTCTTTCAGCAGGAGGATCCACCCAAGGGCAGAGTCCCATGAATGTGTTTCTCTTCTCCTCAGCCAGCAAACATATAAGAAATCATAATATTAATTATTTTGTATGGACACAATAAGAGATGCATTAAAGCTTATAGAATTGCTCTCCTGGGGCCATCTCAATCTCAGACTACAGTGCTCAGGCCAGATCAGTCTTTCCTATCCCTGGCAGGGTCCCAGTCTCATAATTACTATTGGATCATGACAGCATTTGTCTATGATCAAGCTCTTAACTTATAGTTAAGAATTAGGCACTTTGGCCAGGCCCATCTCGATGCCAGGGTAGCACATAAGTCACCGCTTGCCCTGGATCCTTCCTGTCCCACGTCGGGGACCCTACTTTGGGGTGCTAGGAACTGAGGGCAACTGAGGCTTAAGTGGAGAAAGCAGATGCCCAGGAGGGAATAATATTCGAGGCCAATTAAGTCTTAAGTTATAAAAACATAATATTGTCTTCTTGTGTCTATACAAAAAAGACATAGCTTTAAAGTAAATTATTCAAAAGGCATAAAGAGGAGAGAAAGGCAATGTTATAATATTCAGTGTCCTAGGAAGTTCTAACCTTACCAATTAACAGAGTTTGATTAAGGGAAGAGCAGATAAACTGGTAGAAATGGTTACAGATAAACAAAGGAATGGGAGTGACTCGGGAGCAATTTGATGGGTGTGACTGATAAACCTAAGCTCCTAGTGGCAAGGGGGAAAGGACAAACCAATGATATCCAACAGATAGGAAGACTCAACATTGTCAAAATGGCAATACTCCCTAAAGCACTATACAGATTCAATGCGATCCCTATAAGGATACCCATGAAATTCTTCAAAGAAATTGATCAAACACTCCTAAAATTCATATGGAACAATAAACGCCCACGAATAGCTAAAGCAATTCTTGGGGAAAAGAAGATGGGAGGCATCACCCTCCCCAACTTCAAACTTTACTACAAAACGGTAACAATTAAAACAGCATGGTACTGGAACAAAGGCAAAGCCGCTGATCAATAGAACAGAGTGGAATATCCCTACATGCAACCCCAAATATATGATCATCTGATCTTTGATAAGGGAGCAAAAAATGTAAAGTAGAGCAAGGAAAGCCTCTTCAACAAATGGTGCTGGCATAACTGGACAACCACATGCAAAAAAATGGGCTTAGACCTCGACCTGACACCATGCACAAAAGTCAGATCAAAATGGATTAAAAACCTCAACATCAGACCATAATCCATAAGATACATAGAAGACAAGATCGGAAAAACCCTCCACAATATTGAAGTCAAAGCTATCTTCAAAGATGACATGCAACTGAGCAACCAAGTGGAAACAGAGATAAACAAATAGGCCTATATTAAACTAAGAAACTTCTGTACTGTAAAAGATACAGTGACCAGAATACAAAGACTATCTACAGAATGGGAAAGGATATTCACCCAATACCCATCCGATAAGGGGTTGATATCAAGGGTATACAAGGCACTGGTTGACCTCTACAAAAAGAAAACATCCAACCTCATCAGAAAATGGGGCAAAGAAATGAACAGAAACTTTCTCAAGGAAGAAATAGGAATGGCTAAAAGGCACATGAAAAAAATGCTCTTCATGACTAATCATCAGGGAGATGCAGATCAAAACAACCATGAGATACCACCTCACACCACAGAGACTGGCTCACATCCAAAAGAACAAAAACAACCGCTGTTGGCATGGATGTGAGGAGAAAGGAACCCTCCTACACTGCTGGCACCCAGCACCACATGGCCCCCTAATCACTACCAGGTATAATCCTGAAGACCTCACAAGCTTCATCAGATATGGTCCTGGAAGTCCCAAGCACCACGAAGGTGGCCCTGGTGAGCCCCAACATTGCTGTACCCCAGCACCACCACATCCTCAGGCCTTAGCACTCAACCATCTGATCCAGCTGACTGAGAATCACCAGGAGTGGTCCCTGCTGCCCTGAGCACTGCTTCAACGGCCTCCCAAAAAGGAGAGCCAGGGAGATTGCTCAAAGGGCTGGAGTTTATTCTTTATATGTAGCAAAAAATTTGCCTTCCCTCACTGGACCTGCATGTAACCAAAGGACCATTGGTATGGCCTAAAAGTGAAAGGATTTAAAAAATATATATAGGGGCCGGAGTGATAGCATAGCGGGTAGGGCATTTGCCTTGCATGCGGCCTTCCTGGGTCCTATCCCCAACATCCCATATGGTCCCCCAAGCACTGCCAGGAGTAATTCCTGAATGAAAAGTCAGGAGTAACCCCTGAGCATCACTGGGTGTGACCCAAAAAGCAATATATATATACATATATACATATATATATATATATATATATATATATATATATATGGGAACAGAGTGATAGTACAGCGGGGAGAGCATTTTCCTTGCACGTGGCCAACCTGGGTTTAATCCTCGGCATCCTATATGGTCCCCCAAAGCACCAGGAGTGATTCCTGGGTGCAGAGCCAGGAGCAACCCCTGAGCATCGTTGGGTGCAACACAAAAAGCAAAAAATAAAAATAAATAAATAAATAAATTATATATATATATATATATATATATGGAGATGGGTTAAGAGTTAAATGTGGGGTTAATTTTTTGTGTTAGTGCAGTTGGGTAATGAGGAACCAGCAATGGTTCTTCCTGCCTGCTGACCAACAGATGTTCTCTGAACTCAGCTCACAGGAGAGAGTGGCTAGTTGGACTTAAAAATAACCCAAAGCAAATAAACCAATTCTAATTTCTTATAATAAATAGGGAGAGACATCTGGATATAATGATGCTACTTCTCTGAAAAACAAATATATTATTAATGTAGTCTGAAACACAGATGAGGAGGGCTCAAACTGCCCCGGTGAAAATAAAGATATAAATGAATAAGTTTTAAGAAGAAAAACCATTGGAACTAGTGATTAAAATGTAGAGAAAGAAAAGAATGAAGGCTTAAGTATGTAGGTGAGTAGTTGTATCAATATTGTGCTCAGGATTCTGGAGCTGAGGGCCCAAGCACAAATACAAATAGTATGAGTTACATCAAGTGAAATTTAATAGACATTTCAGGGAAAGAATGAAAGAAGAAGAAAGCAGGTATTTGGAATCAGAACTCTGATTTTTAATGGAAAGTGGGTAAACAAAGAAGGTTGTCTCCAGAGAGGTGTCTAACAGAAATATCCCGAATTGTGATGAGTCTGACTTTACCCAAAGCACAAGCTATCCACCCTGCACAGATGCATTGGTGGTGGCAGAAAACACATGACTCCTTGGTAACTGTCAAAGTACTTTTATTACTGACAATAACAGCAATGATCCAAAATATAAACTTATTTTGTTATGGTCATCTCCAAAGTCCCACTTCCCAGGCATAGCACTATACAGCATCTTGTTCTTCTCCCATAAGTAAAGGGTTAAAGAAAGCAAAGGGCTAGGTTTACTTACGAGGAAGTGTCATTATCAACAGTGAAGCAAGAAAAGTGGCCAGAGGGAATAAGACCAATTCAAGGAGACCAGAGTAACTTCCTACTTTACTAGAGCCATGACATCCAGCAAGAAATAAACAAATTTTTCAACCATCTTTTCAGTCTACCACTGGGCCTAAGTAAGATCAAACCACTACAGGAAGACACCTAGATTTAGTTCTAGCAACACTCAGGAAGATTATCATAAAAGTAGGAACACAGGTCATTAAGCAGAGCAATCCTGCCAGGGAAATTAAAACTCTTACATCCATCATTAGTAACATACCACATCCCCAAACCACAAGTTCAACTCTATACTCTCAGCTAAGGGAAACAAACAAAGGATAAATTCTTCTTGCTGGGGAAAGCTAGTTCCCTGGTGTTCTGAGTTCAGTGATGCAAATCATGGCCCTGCTGAGAATGAGCACAACCGTCATAATCAAGCATTTCTCTGGAAAAGTACTTACAAACTTGTTGGGGAATTTCAAGCATGTTTGAACCCCAAAAGCACCCTAATTACTTGAGCATGTGTGTTTTATGGTTCACTAGGGAAGTTATCATCTCTAGATACAGGTTTATAAATTTAGGGCAATGCAAAAACCTTACCTTGTTGCAAAATATGATCTCTATGGAGATTTAAATAGCACTTTTAAAGAAATGAATGGTTGGGAGAAAGAGAATCTAATTGTAGTTCATAAAACTATATTACATGTATATTAACTCATGTGAATAGGTATGTATTCATGCATATATTATTTCATGTGGTTATCTGTATTTAATGATATAAATTATATGTTTCATTAAACTATATTATAGATATGCAAAAAAATAAAAAAAACATTTTGATTCATTTTACACAAAAGAATGATATAAAAGAGCTCACCCAGAGTGGCAAATATGCTGTAAAAGAACTGAACTGGCCACACAAAACAATTTTTACTATAGTTCCTATCTCCCCAAACATCAACTATGAGATTTTTTTTTTAACACATAAGATTCTCCTGAGATACTTTCATGCTCACACGTCATAATATATTTAGTTTTCTCTCAAACCTGCCCTGGCATCACAACTCATTCTCCACTCCCACCTGAAAAAAGCCTGTCTCTCTTTCCAAGAATTACTTGAGCTCTATTGATCCCATAGTCGTGTATGGTAATTTGTTTGCTCAAGCATTTGCCTTCCCAACAGTTTCCCCAGCAGACTGGGACTGTCTTATCTATCTTTGAAGGAAATGGGAGAGTAAGTGCAGAATCAATTCCAAACCTAATAAGACCAGTGAAGAAAATCCCATGAAAAAGAGCACATCATCAGAAAGAAAGCTTTTAATGAGGTTTTCCTTCTAATAGTCGTTATTGCTGCCTTTTATACTGCCTTCCTCCTTCTAAATCAGTTTTGTTGCTGTTTTTCGTTTGAGGGAGATTGGCTGTATCTCCTAAATGCTAAGCAAATAAGCAAGCATTCAATACTGTAGCTGGATCCCAAGAGAAATATCTTAAAACCTCAGATACAGAACCAGCTACTTGACAAATACTGTGGAACCATCAATTAAGTGCTATGCACTCCTGGACATTGTGTGCCACAGAATAAGTAGCCAGTCCAGGCCACCCCAGAATCAGGGAGGATGGTGTCCTGTGTGCCTCAATGCAGTTTCGGAGATTTTGTAAACAGGCTGGAAAACCCCACGGCTGACAGCAGGACTGGTGGAAGTTGTCAACAGCCTGGAAACAAAAACAGAAAAATCTTGGAAGCCATTAAGATCTTTGTTCATCCCTCAATAAAGAACTTTGGTTGAATGTTTTGTATGATTCCTTATTGGTCATTTGATTTCCATAAACATATCGATTCTTACCAAACATTCTTAAAAGTGGGTGAGCCAAACCAGGCAGTGCGCAGGAGCAACTCCTGGCTCTGTGCTCTGAAATGACCCTGATGTTGCTCAAGGAACTAGCACCATCAGGTGTGCTGGGGATTCAAAACAGGGACAGTGGAAAATTCCTACTAATTGTTCTTTTGGATACTGCTGTGAAAAAAAAAAGAAAGGAAGGAAAAGTCAAAGTCAGAATGCTCGCTAAAAGGGGGAGTTAAAGAGTAAGACAGGCTTTAAATGTGAAGCCAAGTGGAAGTCCCTGCAGACCAGAAGCAGTACTAATGCTGAAGAGCCAGCAAACACAGAGGATGCCCGTCTGTCCCACTTAGCCAGAACTGTGCAGGTTCAGGTCTTGTGCTCCTACTTTCATGATACATGGCTCAGTCCACTATTGTTGAAGATTTTTCCTGCCTGAAGGAATGACGCATATTGTCAATTCCTTGTCAGTTTTTTACTAGGTTAGAAGAAGGAAGCCATATTTTCTTTCTTTCTTTCTTTCTTTCTTTGTTTCTTTCTTTCTTTGTTTCTTTCTTTCTTTCTTTCTTTCTTTCTTTCTTCCTTCCTTTCTTTCTTTCTTCCTTTCTTTTCTTTCTTTCTCTCTCTCTTTCTTTCCTTATTTTCTTTCTCTCTTTCCTTCTTTCTTTCCTTCTCTCTTTCTTTCTTTCTTTCTTTCTTTCTTTCTTTCTTTCTTTCTTTCTTTCTTTCTTTCTTTCTTTCTTTCTTTCTTTTCTTTTCCTTTTTTTTTTTTTGGTGAGTGAGAAGGGATTTGGGCCACACTCAGCAGTGTCTGGAATTACCCCTAACTCTGTGCTTAGGGAGCACTCCTGTTGTGGCTCAGGGGATCATACTGGACGGGGCCCACATCAGCAGCATGTAAGGCAAATGTCCTATTTTCCTGTCTGCTGTACTGTCTCTCCAGCCTGAACCATCATTTTCTGCTTATAGCCCTGACACAGAGAATGCCAATTAAGGGCATTTTCCTCTCTGAGCTTTTTGTTTTGCTTTGCTTTGTGGCTGTTTTTCTGCTATAAGATCTTCTGACTGTTTTCTAAATACAATCCAGTCTTCTAAAGTCATCAGAGACAATCTTTGTCAATATTCACATTTCTCACACTTAAAAAAGACCAAAAATTCTCTGAGCAAAAGTGGCAAGGAAAAAAAGATTTTTCATTTAGTTTGTTCTTTTATTTAATGTCTTGATTTCTTTCCCATGTGACTATATGACCTCTGTGGAAAAATAATGTTTACTTTTGTATAACTATTATTTTTAAATAAAAATACTTAACTAGGGGCCCAAGAGATAAAGGAATTGAAACCTAAGCTTTGTATGTGAAAGCTCCAGGATTAGTCTTCAAGTACTACCCCCAGCCCCTAACTCGAGCACCAATGACCGTTGCTGGGTGTGGCTCCCAAATAAAACCAAAGCAAAAATTTCTCAAAGAAAAGAAAGTAAGGAATATTTTCCATACAAATAACAACTTGCTGTTGACATTGTATTTACATTAGAAACCCCATGTCCACATAAGAAACTCTACATCCACATGAAAAGCCTAATAGGCTTGTAGCAATATTTAAAGGGTCCGACAAACCTGTTGTCATATCCCAGACAAGGCCACATGTGCTACCGGAGTGGAAATATTTTTATGGGCTGTTTGTTGTTGTTTTACATTCACTTTACAACTCTAAGGAAAACAGAGGGAGAGATTAAAGGTTCGTAATAAATTTTACAAGCATGGGCAGTGAAGAAAAACTCTAGAATGTTATGAGGTGTTGAATAAATTGAATTTGAATTGACTCAACTTTCTTCCCCATTGTCAGGATGGCCTTTCCACTTCTCGAAATGTGGAGACAATTAGGTGTTAGCCTGGCTTGGTAAGATAAATGTCCAGCTTCCAGACAAGAGTGTTGATTTAGCATGTGTTTGGTGGGCTACACAGTTCTTAATCTAATTGATTCTGGCTTTAATGCTTGCCAGAATGTGTGTAAGAATAAAGAAGAGGATGAATTAAAATGGTGGAAAATTTTAATTTGAAATGCAAATATTTTCATTTCCTTTCTCATTATTGACATTTTCCTGGAGGGATGCTCATAAAAGGACCCTAGAAGCAGAATAGAACTGATGTAGCTGTTTTCAAATACTACTAAAAGGATGGCCTTTTGTGTATATGTGTATATCAAATTACTGCATAATTTTAGTGCAAAATTCTTTTTCCAAAGGAATTCTTTCCTATTCATTATATAGTCTCCTTATCACCATATAAATGTATGTGTTATGGAGAAGTTTACAGCAATAACTGAAACAGCAGTCACCTTTCATGCATAGAATTATTCCAATTCCATCCAAATCATAAAGAACCTGAGAGTAAAGACTTTTGGTGGAAGAGAGTATAGTGAATACATCCTCACTCTGAGTATCAATTCATACACACAAATACAGGTAGTTCAGAGTGTTCCAAACAGGATAAACACAAACAGAAGAACATTAAGACATGTAATTTCTAAAACAGCAAGAGTCAAGTCTAAACCAGAGAGAGATAGTACTGGATATAAAGCACTTGCCTCACGTGTCTGACCCTGGTTCTAACCACGGGACTGCACAGTCCCCAAGCACTGCCAGTAGTCAATCCTGAGCACAAGCAGGAATAGACTCCCTGGTCATCACTAGATTTGGCCCAATGTCCCCCTAAATAATTAAATAAATAGTGGAAAGAATAAAAGATAGAGATACAGGGCTGGAGAGATAGCACAGCGGGTAGGGCTTTTGCCTTCAACGTGGCCGACCCAGGTTCAATTCCCACCATCCCATATAGTCCCCCAAGCACCACCAGGAGTAATTCCTGAGTGCAAGGCCAGGAGCAATCCCTGAGCATTGCCAGGTGTTACCCAAAAAGCAAAAAAAAAAAAAAAAAAATAGAGATACAATCCCAAGACCAGCAAGAGCAAAGCAAAAAAAAAAAAAAAAAAGCTTTTAAGGAATTCATAATGTTCATAGAAGATCTTTTAATCACCTGTGAACTAGAAATAGTAGTACTATGCATGATAGGCACCCCAAGAAAAGTACTTTTTATTCAACCAGGTTATCATTACAATTCAAATGAGCAACATAAAACTTCAACTGACAAGTGACAACTAAAGAAGTTCTTGGGCTGCAAGATGCACTAAATGTCTCATATAAAGGTAGACATGGGAGGATAGCTAGAGGGGAATTGAGAACATTGGTGATGGGAAATGTAAACTGGTAAAGGGAGGAGTGTTGGAACATTGTATGACTGAAACCCAATCATGAACAACTTTGTGACTATGTATCTTATAGTGATTCAAATAGATAGATAGATAGATAGATAGATAGATAGATAGATAGATAGATAGTAGGATAACATTGGGTTTGTCCTTTCAGACTTGCCGCAGAGAACTTAGTTTACCTTAAAGCAATGTCCTTTGTGTATGGACACAGGAAGACAGTTAATATTATACTTTGTAACTTGGAATTGATTGACTCCAATAATATTTACTCCCGGGCATCTGTTTTCTCAACTCAGTTGTCCTTAGTTCCTAGCACCTGAAAAGCAGGGTCCTGACAAAGGACGGAATGGACCCAGGGCAAGTTGTGAGCTACCCTAGCATTGAAATGGGCCAGGCCAAAGCGCCACAATACTCAACTATAAGTTGAGAACATGGTCATAGACAAATGCTGTCATGATCCAAAAGTAACAACGAGACTAGGACCCTGCTGGGGTTAGGAAGACTAACCTGGCCTGAGGACTGTGATCTGGAATATATAGTGAATGTCCCCGGGAAGAACCAAACTTTAAGTTTGATATATCTCTTACTGTGCTCATACAGAATAACATTGCTAGAAATATTAGAAGTAAATTTACTATAACTATTTAAGTGGATTACTAGCTGAGGAAAGAAGAAAGCGACATGCCCTGGATGGGATCCCACCCTTGAGTGGATCTCCTAGTAATCCGGAGTAATCTCCTTAGATGAGATCTTGTTAATCTCCTGGAGGAATGGTCTTACCGCTCTTTGTTGATTGTTAATGTTCAACTCACCTTTGTGTCACCACCCTATGTGATTGCTATATAAACTAAGACTGTAAGAGAAGTAGGGGAGAAGACACAGAAGCAGAGCACAAGGTGAAAGAGAAACAGGGAATCATCAAAGCCAGAAGCAGGGGGAAAAAGAGCACAAAGCGAGTGAGAGACAGAGTCAGAAGTAAGGAACAGAATCAGAAGTGAGAGTAAGAATCAGAATAAGGGTCAGAGTCAGAAGTAAGAGTCAGAGTCAGAAGTGAAAGCGAGTGCAGCTCCAGAGAGAGAAGCAGAGGGCTCCTGAGAGAGAGATCCGGAAGAGAGATTGGTAGAGAGATCCAGAAGACCAAAGGAGAGACCACAGAGACAGAGAGAGGTCAGAAGAGATCAGAGGAGAGACTACAGAGACAGAGTGAGAGATTGGAAGATAGAAGAGAGCACAGCTGCACACACAGAAGCAAAAGCACAAAGGAGGAGTCATCCCGATCTGGTCCATACACAGCGGCTCAATAGCACCAAATGTGAGCAGCGAGGAAGAGAGAGCACCCTCAGAGAGCCTGTGAACAACACACACATCGTCCCTTCTGTGCGCACGCATTTGTATTTTATACAATAGATAAAAGTGAAAAGGGGGCCAGAGCAATACTGCACTGGTAAGGAGTTTGCCTTGCACATTGTCAGCACAGGTTTAACCCCAGGCACCACATATGGTCTTCAGAACCCACCAGGAGTGATTCCTGAGCACAGAGTCAGGCATAAGCCCTAAGCCCGTACTCTGATGAGGCCAAAATAAATAAAAAGCAAATAAAAAGGGAACAAAGTCTATTTACAGAAACATCTGGAACCCACACAGAAAGCTGATTTTTAATCCCATTATTTTAATTATTTTATTTTATGACCTAAAATCACAATCAAAAGACAGGGAGTGACTAGATGGATCAGAAAACTGAACTTAACCTGCTACTTACAAAAAAAAACAAATTTGAAATGTCAAACACAAAGTCAAAGTAAAGGACTAGAAGACAATCATACAGGCAAATAGTAGCCTAAAATGGCTGGATTTGATCATACTTACATTACACAAAATAGATCTCAAATTAAAGAAAAGGAAAGGAGAAAATTTGGACTTTATATAATGATCAACGGATCTATATACTAAGAAGACTTATTACTCATTAACATATATGCACCAAGTAAAGGTTCAAAGCATAAAAATATGTAAACAGTATTAACAGGCCTGAAGGTAAAAGTCAACAGCAATACAATTATAGTAAAAGATTTCAATGCCACTCTCTGATCACTGAATAAAACAGAGACTCAATAAAGAGAGTCTTTAAAGAAAGAAATAAAGGACCTGGACTTAAAAACCATTTGTAGAGCTCTCCATCCCCAGAAGTTCAGTATATGTTTTTACTCTAGCACTCATGGTACATTCTGTGGGGTAGACTCTATGCTGGGACATAAAACAAGCCTCCATAAGAGTCAGTAAAATGGAAATCATATCAAATATCCTCTAGGATCACAATGTTTTTATGATGGAATTAAATGACAGACAAAAATCTAGGAAAAACTCAAACACTTGGAAGTGAAACAACATATTATTATTGTTAGATCAAAGAGGAAATCAAAGAATAAAAAGATTCTTGCCTACAAATGAGAATGAAGATATAAACTACCAAATTATATAGTGGCCCAGCTAAGTTGCATTAAGACGTAAATTCATTGTAGCATAGGATGTCATCAAGAAAAAAAATAGGAATGAATAAATGACCTAACATCAGTACAAGAAAGGAATTAACAAAAATCCAAGTGTAAATAAAAGCACAATGCAAAAATTTAATCAAATCCAGGGCTGGAGCTATAGTACAGTGGGTAGGGCGTTTGCCTTGCACGTGGCCAACCCGGGTTCGATTCCCAGCATCCCGTATGGTTCCCCAAGCACCGCCAGGAGTAAACCCTTGAGTGCAGAGCCAGGAGTAACCCCTGTGCATCGCCGGGTGTGACCCAAAGAGAAAAAAAAAATTAATCAAATCCAAGAACTTCTTTCTTGTATGAATTAAGATTTACAAACTCTTGCCTAGAATCATGAGAAAAAGAAAGAAAACACTGATAGATTGTAAATTACAGGGAAGAAGCTAAAACAGATAACTCAGTAATATAAACAAACAAATTGATGCCACTAAATTAGAGAATCTGAAGAAATAAATTAATTGCTAAGGTTTTATAACCCTCCCAAGTTGAGTTGAGAGGAAGTAGACAATCTGAACAGACTTTTACTATTACTGAAGTTAAGACAATAATTAGAAAAACTTAACTCTCAAGATAAAAGCCCTGGCTCAGATGGGTTATACTAGAAAGTTTTTCCAAACCTTCAAAGAGGATCCACTATCCATTCTTCTCAGGCTCTTCCAGAAAATGCAAAAAACAGGAATCCTCCTAAATAATTTCTGTAAGATCAGTTACCGTGATATCAAAAACAAACAGATATCACTAAAATAAATAAAACTACAAACCAGTTACTATTATAAATGTAGATGTAAAGGTCTTCAATAAAATCCTAGTAAATCAAATAAAACAATACATTAAATGGATCATACACCACAATCAAGTTGAATTTTTTCCAGGAATAAAAGGATGTTTCAATATATGCAAAGCAAGTAACATTAAAAAACAAATTAATGAAAAGGAAAGATTAAAAACCATATGATTATTTCTACAGAGGCAGAAAATGTATTCAATGAGCTTCGATACCTATTCATTCATGACAAAAAAAAATCCAATCTTCAACAAAATGAACATTGAAGGAACTTACCTCAGTATAGTAAAGTTTATGTGCAATAAACCCACAGGGAGTATCATACTTAGAAAAAACTGAAAGACTTTCCTCTAAGATCAAGCATAATTCAAGGATACCCACTTTAAAAACTCTAATAATAATGCTGGAAGTCTTAGCCACAGCAGTATGGCAACCTAATGGCAAGAAGATAAATAAAAGGGATTCAAATTAGTAAAGAAATCAGGCTACCACTATTCATAGATGACATGATACTGTACATAGAAAACCCTAAAGACTCCACTAGAAAATCCTAGAAACAATAAATCTATATAGCAAATTCACAGGCTACAAAATTATTGCATAGGAAATAGAAATCTTGTGAATTCTTTTTTTTTTTTTTGAACACAGAGAAAGTTTCTTTGATTTATTTATGCCCAAAGAAAAACAGTGCAGGGGCTGGAGCAATAGCAGAGTGGGTAGGGTGTTTGCCTTGCACGCGGCCAACCCGGGTTCAACTCCCAGCATCCCATATGGTCCCCTGAGCACTGCCAGGGGTAATTCCTGAGTGCATCGCCGGGTGTGACCCAAAAAGAAAAAAAAAAAGGAAAAAAATAAAAAGCAATGCAAAAAAACATTTGGAATTTCAACTATATTGCCACATATTTGCTTGTATTATGGTTTGGGGGCCACTCTCACTGGTGCTTAGTTGTCACTCTCCATGGTACCCAGAGAACCAGGATATTAAACCTGGGCCCATGCAACATCTTGTGCTTTGGTCCTTTGAGCCATCTCTGTGGTGTCACCATTATTTTAATCGATTCATTTGATTTATTTAGTCAACATTCTCTTTTTGAGTGACAGTGTTTCCCCATTATCTCTGAACTGACCTCTACTAATATCAGGAATGGGAAAGATATATGAATTGCCAGGGAAGGTTATTTCCACCTAGGGTTTCACCTGGTGCCACTAATGAAGACCCCTTTGGGGGCTAATGAAACAGGCTTGTTGGGGATGATACAGAGAATGTAACTGTATATGGCCTTAAATTAATATCTGTTCACCTTCATGTTTGATTTTGATGTAACCTAATGTCATCCACATACGCAAAAGGCAGGAGGTGGTCTTAAATCATTATCTGAAAACACTATGTAAGAAAAAGTCTAGCTTTAAGCTCATTAAAGATACTGCTGAATACTCTAGGTTATCAAATTAACCATTAAAAATCTTTGAAAGTTGAGTCAAAAACTAGAACAGTTTTTTAAATCTTTTGATATTTGGTTTTTGATATATAAAGCTTAGACCTTTTTAGTTTCCCCAGCCATGAAGAGAACATTAAAGGGTGTTTGCTTAAACTACTTACATCAAGTCTTGGACAGGAGTTTAGAGAGAGAACTTCTTTGGCAGTGAAGTTATTTTTTGAAGAAATTGTATGTGTGGTCCAGATGAAGTTCACAGATTCAGTTGTGCGAGTTTCAAAGGAAAGCGTGGAGGCACACCAGGGACTCTAGTGTTTGGTGACCAAGACCCGCCTCCTCAGGCTGGCCCACGGTGACAGATAAAGGACCAGAGGAACAGAGAAACAGGAACTGCCTCCCAGGCTGGTTGGTAGTCAATTTATTTCTCTCTCCTTCCCAGTGTAGTCTGATATTTCCCTTACAGCACAATCACACTTGTAGTTTTGGTCAGTGTCCCAGTCATCATAGTTGTCATCATTCTAGTCTCCTCATAGTCCTGTCTTCCTTATGTTTCTAGTCTTCAATGTCCCCCTCTTTCCCCTTACAGTATAGAAATTATGAAGGGTTGGGGTACACATAGGTGGGGTTGAACATTGTCATAACAACAAACAGAGGTAAAGACACTCCTTCAGGGGAAGTTCTAAGGGATTAACTCCAGAATAAAATCTCATCTGAGGGTTCAGCACTCCAGATTACTAGGAGATCCATTCAAGGGTGGGATTCCATGTAGGGTGTATTGCTTTCTCCTTTCCTCAGCTAGTAATCAATTTAACCAATCATGGTAAGTTTACTTCTCTTTTTTTAAAAAATAATTTATTTGTTTTTTAATTAGTGAGTCACAGTGAGGGTACAGTTACAGATTCACACCTTTCCGTGCTTGTGTTTCCCTCATGCAATGTTCGAGAGCCCATCCCTCCACCAGTGTCCATTCTCCACCACCAATGAACCCAGTATCCCTCCCACCCCTTGATCCCATCTCCCCTACCCCACCCCGCCTCTGTGGCAGGGCATTCTAATTTGTTCTCTCTCTCTCCTTTTGGGTGTTGTGGTTTGCGACAGGGGTATTGAGTGACCATCGTGTTCAGTCTCTAGTCTACTTTCTGCACACATCTTCCTCCCTGCGCAGGATCTCCAATCACATTTTACTTGGTATTCCCTTCTCTATCTGAGATGACTTTCCCCCAACATGTGAATTCTTATATGCAAACATAGAAATAGAAAAAATAAATTTTACAAACTACCCCATTTATAATTCTGTTCAAAAACTAAAGTATCTAAGAACAAGTAATGGGGTTAAATATCTATTGATGGAGAGTATGACCCACTACTGAAAGAAATAAAATAAGACACATGTTCATTGAAGGATTGGAAGAATCAATATTGTTACCAAAGTTTAAATATTCAGCACAGTCCCCATCAAAACCCACATGACATCCTGCAAAGACACAAAAGAAAATCTTTTAAAATTTACATAGAACCATAAAACTCCCAGAATACACAAAGCAATAGTAATAAAAAGAAAGATGGGTCAGGCCGGGGCGATAGTGGTGCGCGCTCTGCCAAGATGCGACTCGAGTGGCCACATGTTCATTTGTGCGGCCGCTCTGCTGCTGATGACCACAATCCAGAGGCCAGCTAAACTACTTTTGGTACCAGCAACTGCTCCCACCAATGTCTCTAGACTGTGAACTAAGCCAGAGCCCCATGCTGCCCCAGGAAGGGAAATGATGCAATTTCTAACATAAATCTCACTGGACTTAACTACTAAACTCCTAAAATGCAGAAATCCTAAACCGCGTGGCCACGATAGTGGCCGCGCGACTTCATATCTCTTCATTCTCAGTAATGGAAAACTATCAAATGCTTCCTTGTCAGCAGGGCTTTTTTTTTTTGGAGGGGAAACTCCAACAACAATAGTGAATATTATGTTGAAATATGGAATGTAATCAAGGTAAAGAGAAAATGAAGTGAAATTTACCAGCTATGCAAGCGGGGGTGGGGGGTGGGGGGGTGGGAGGTATACTGGGGTTTTTGGTGGTGGAATATGGGCACTGGTGAAGGGATGGGTGTTCGAGCAGTGTATAACCGAGATAAGCCTGGAAACTGTAACTTTCCACATGGTGATTTAATAAAAAAAAATAAAAAAAAAAAGATGGAAGACATTTCACTTCCTGATTGCAGAGCCAGAGAGACAGTACAGGGGAAGAGGCACTTTCCTTTCCTTGCCCCCAGCTGACCAATCATTCATACGATCCCCAGAGAGCACTGTCAGGAGTGAGCACAGAGCATAGGAGTAAGCTGTGGGCACCAGCAGGTATGCCCCAAACCTCCCTTCCTCCAAGAAATAAAGATCCATATCAAACAAGAACTAAGATGCACGCCTCCATCCCCAGTACTCTCCTCCATTATTTCTGCTGAGTGTCCCCGAGGTTAACAATTTATCACATCTTCATTTTGAGCACTCAGCAGTTTCTACGATTCACCACTTCACCATGTACAGTGCAAATCGTCAGGCCCTCCGATGGAGAAACTAGTTAGAAAATGCAAATGCATTTTTAAAGAAACATTCACCATTTGGGGTTGGGACTGTGGTTCATTGCTAGAGTGTATGCGTTGCATGTGGAGGATCTTGGTCCAGCTCAGCATAGAAAAGGGGGGAAAGGAGTAAGGCTTTCAGTGTCTAAGCCTTATGAGAATTGTTTTCTCTCTTAAAACCTGCTAGCAATGGCCACTATGGTCAGGAACTTGGATTCCAGGCATTGCCACCCATTTAGGAGGGGAGTTGGAGGGAGTAGGAAAGTGGGAAGCTTAGACCACTCAAAAAAATAAAAGAAATAGATAATTTCCGTGCCCTCTCTTTAGACCCCCACTCTCTCTTTGCTTGAAGGAGTACCTTTGTTAGTTTCTCTTTTCCTTAACTAAAAACTTCATATCCTCGGGGCACAGCAGGTAGGGCGTTTGCCTTGCACGTGGCCGACCTGGGTTCAATTCCCAGCATCCCATATGGTCCCCTGAGCACCGCCAGGAATTTCCTGAGTGCAAAGCCAGGAGCAATCCCTGAGCATCGCCATGTATGACCCAAAAAGAAAAAAAAAAAGAAAAGAAACCTGCTACAGAATCTCTCTACTCTAAATTTAAATCCCTGTTCTAAAATCTTTGGGGAATGTGGTGGCTGACAGGTGGAGGGGCTACTCCTGGCTCTGTGCTCTGTGCTCCAGAATGATTGCTCAGCAATGTATTCATCACAGGGGATTCAAACCAGAGTGGCTGCCAGTGGCCACCTTACCTCCCACACTACATCTCTGCCTCTGAGGCCTTTTCAAACATAAATAAAATGCATTTTCTTCCATATCCTGCTTGACAGGAATCTAAGTCAAATTTAAGTCAAATGATAATCAGTACAATGAGAAGCATTTTAATGTTTCAGGTTTCAGAGCAACTCAGAATAGCTGCAACAAAAATTCATCTCAAACCTAATTCAGGGAAATGGCAGGATAGTAAATAAAGCTCTCCAGGCACCTAACTTTCTATGAAATGGTTTTCATTGCTGGTGAGAATGCTAACTAAATTTATTTTTGTTTTTGTTTTTATTTGTTTTTTGTTTTTTTCTGAATTTATTTTAATAAAAATATATATATGACTTTAGTAAATATGTGACTTCAGTAAAAAAGCATTATTTTCAGTAGATGAATTTTACCTGTTTGCGAATCTAGAATACAGGATTAGAAGAACAATATCTAGAATATACTGGATCTTTGTGACCTTCGCACTTCTGAAGTAAGTGTTACAGAGAAAAACATGACAGGATTAATATGGGCATATAGAAGTGTGACCCAAGGCATAAAATTAATGTTTTTGAATCAGTATTGAAAAAATTAAGTAAATAAATGAGGGAAGAAAAGATGGATCTCACAGGCAAAATTCTAAACAATTCAGTTAAAAAAAAAATTTAGAGACACACACAGAAATCTCGGACCCAAGCAGCTTGCGGCAGAGATGGCCCGGGACTTTGCAATAGGCCTTCTCCCCTGGGCCACTCCAGACAGGGCAGGCGCCGTCCCACCACCTGCCCTCTAAGAGCTCCAGCGGCGCCATTTTCTAGAAGCCAGCAAGAAGCACCGGCTCCCACATGGCCACAATCTGGAGACACACACAGGAATCTCGGATCCGAGCAACCTGTGACAGCAATTTCTTCAGACTTAATAATTAAAATCTTAGAATTCGTAAAGTGACATTATATTATATCCATAACAAGCAATACAAAACACATTGTCTAGCAATTGTATTTTTGGCAGGTATGAGGGGAGGTAGGACTGGTCTTGAAATATCAAAGGTAACTAAAGTAGAGAAAGGATACCTTGCAAATTGTCTGCCACACAGGCAGGGGGAGGTGTGGAAAGGTGTGGGGGGGAATACTGGGGGGTTGGGTGGTGGAAAATGTGCGCTGGTGAAGGGATGGGTGATGGATGACCATATGATCAAAGTTCAAACATGAAATTTTGGGGGGCTGGAGCGATAGCACAGCGGGTAGGGCGTTTGCCTTGAACGCGGCAGACCCGGGTTCGATTCCCAGCATCCCATATGGTCCCCTGAGCACTGCCAGGGGTAATTCCTGAGTGCAGAGCCAGGAGTGACCCCTGTGCATCACCGGGTGTGACCAAGCAAAAAAAAAAGCAAACATGGAATTTTTGTCACTATATTTCATGGTGAATTAATTTTAAAAAAAAGAATTTTTTTAAAAATCTACCCTTAGCATAAGTTCCTTCCCCATAGATTTGGACAGACAAAGTAACCCCCCTTGCAGTGAGCAGTGCAGGGAGGAGGGTAGGGGGCAGCAGGCAGGGGGAGACACCTGATAAACACTCTTTCAACCAGGAAAGCAAAGTCAACAATAAGGCTGGTAATCCCCGTGGATAGTAAATATATTGGATAGGATGTGTTTAAAATCACTGTCGCACTGTAGCACTCTCGTCCCATTGTTCATAGATTTGCTTGAGCAGGCACCATTACGTCTCCATTGTGAGACTTGTTGTTACTGTTTTTGGCATATCCAATACGCCACAGATAGCTTGCCAGGCTCTGCCGTGCGGGCAGGATACTCTCAGTAGCTTGTCGGGCTTTCCGAGAGAGGCGGAGGAGGAATCGAACCTGGGTTGGCCACATGCAAGGCAAACACCTTACCCACTGCGCTATCGCTCCAGCCCGTGACTTATCAGATCTCGTCTGATTTAAAAAAAAAAAATGCTTTCCCTCTGTGCTCTTCTCGGCAAAATCCCATTACGTCTCTAAGTAAAAGAAAAACACCAGACAAATCATGAGTAAGCGACATTCTGCTTTACTGCCTTACCAGTAATCGTCAAAACTGAAGATCACCAGAAACATGTCAGTTGTGAAAACAGTCACAGTCAAGAGAGTTAGAGAACATGATGCCTTGATGTAATGTGCCTTCTGAGCTGGCATTCAAGGACATGAGAAAGATAGAAGGTAAAAACTAATGAAATCTGCATATGTGTCAATTTTGGTTTAAGATAATGCTTTACCATTGGTCTGTGTGTTGTGGCAAACGTCCTATCCCAAACTAGAGTGATATTACTAGGGCACACCAGTGTGGGCTAAAGGGAATTCTACACTGTGAAATGTTTTTAAATCTGAAAGCATTCTAAAAGTTAAAGTTTATTTTAAAACAACAAAAAGGAAATGCATTATGTCTTCTTCTCTGTTTCTTCAATAGCAGCAGCAGGTAAAATGATAAAATAGAAGCTTGGAACTTAGAAATTTAATATTCATTAGATAATCTAATATTCATTTCATTTAAAAAAACAGCTATGATTGTAGAATTTTACATTGCAAATTATTTCCCATCATACATTTGAAGACATTTCTCCATTGTCTTCTAGCTTCCAGCATATCTGTTATGACATTGATGTGATTCTAATTTCTAAACCTGTTTTTGTATCTCCTCTCTCTCCTCTCTCTCTCTCTAAAAAGTTTATAGCATTTGTATTGTTCCTGGTGTCCTGGGATTTTATAATTATGTGCCATTTGGTTAAGTTATAGTGATTCTTCATAGAAGAAATTCATGCCTTTCCATTTTGGACACTTCTATGTATGTGTGTTTCTTTGCATGTATTTCTTCATATATATAGGAAGAAGACATATATATACATATATACATACCCCCCAAATTTTCTCTGTTTCCTCCATCTAAGACTCCTTTTATTTTGTTGTGTTTTATTTGGGAGCTTCTTCCTTTTTCCCTTCCTTTATTATTGTAATTACCGGGAATCAAACATACATTCTTTTTTTTGAGGGAGGTTAAGGGTCCACACACAACTGTGCTCAGGATTTACTCCTGGCTCTGTGATTAAGGACGGCTTTTGGCGCATCTGAGGGGTCCACATGTGCTATGGGGGATGTGAACCACAGGCAGACATGTGCACTGTACCACTGTACTATCTCAGCGGCCCCACAAACATACTTGCACTCACATATTTACTTGTAGTGCTCAGGAGGGGTCACTGGTGCTCACACACAATTTCACCAGATGGAGCACTTGTAGCCATGATGCTCAGATGAAAATCACAGACTTTGGGGACGGGAAGGAGGGGTGTGGGAGAGAGGATTTGGTTCACACTCAGTCGTGCCCAGGTGCTATTCCTGGCTCTCTACTCAGGAGTGATCGGGTGCTATTCCCGGCTCTCAACTCAGGAGTGGCCCTTGGCAGGGCTCAAGGAACCGCATGTGGTAAAGGGGATTCAGCCCAGCATCTGCCCAAATGGCTGCATGCAAGGCAAGTGCCTTGCTTCCTGTACTATCCCTGTGGTTCGTGACCACACTTAAAATGCGGTGCTCACACACACCTGGCCAATGCAGTCCTCTCCTCATTGCATTACCCGTTGCAGCTGCAGAGGTCCCAGACAGCCAGATGCCGGGGCAGGACTGGTGCTGCCTTCCTCAGACCAAACTCCCAGCAGTCTCTTGCTTTCAGAGCCAGGTGCTGTACTGAGCCAACCCATGCTTTTGGATTTGGGGTTTTCTGACCTGCTGCCCTTAGTTCTCTGACTTTCCATCTGGCTTTCCTGTCATTGGGGGCTTTTTTCCTACTTTCTGAGCAAGTTTCTCAGCTAGTATTTCTATCTTGTTTTTGAGTTCTCCCAAGAAATCTTTTTGGAATTTTTTTGTTCCTTTTCTTCTCCTCTTTCCCTCCACCTCCCTTTATATCACTGTCACTGGAATGACCAGCAGCTGTGCACACACACTCCACTGTGGCACTCACACACTTACAATTGTGGTGCGTGCCGGGGGATGCACTTCAAGCTGCAGTGCTCATATAATCAACCAGGGTGCTCGCTGAGGTTTGCAGTCCTGTAGTCACTGTGCTTGCACAAATGCTGACCAGGACACACTGTTTGTTGAGGCACCCAGGTTAGAGTTGTAGTGTTTTCAGGGGTCTCCGCAGTGTTCACTAGTCCCACGGCTTGGCCCAGGCTATAACACTCACACATCTTAGTTACAGTGGTTGCCAGGCATTGCACATCTTTTTGTGGTATTATACTTACACATCTGACTGTCTTGTACCCAGAACACCCACATAAAAGTTCTGGTAGCTAACTACACAGGAGACGTTAGATCTACATCTGCCTGTACCTCTGATATACTAGTACATGGTCATAAAAATAGAATAACGGAATCAGTGTATAACAATGAGTCACATCAGTACTCAGATAACTGAAAACTCAAGTTTTACCACTGGCACCCACAAAACTCTTAGAAACCAAAGAGTTCAGCTGCACTAGCACACAGGCATGAAGTCCAGGTAAAATTTGAAGTTTTTGCCTGTATTTCAAAAACTTGAGTTGACTATAATACTAGGGTCTGGTTAAGAAGAACCTCAAACCAATACTCCTTACATGCAATAGCAATGGAAATTAAGCGATCACTGGAAAAGAAATTCAATCAACTCAAAAGAAGAATTGGAATTGTTCTGTTTGTGTCAATTTTGCTTGGATTCTTTGAGCCTTTTGAATATGTGCAGAAGCCTCCCTATGAAGGGTGAGAAAGTTCTGAGTTATTATTTCTTCCACATTTGTCCTTCATCTCTACCTTGTTCCTTTACTTACAGTTTTTTCTTTAGTTCAGAGATTATCCTTCCTGCTGTTTTCCATTAAGTATTTGATGTTCTTGTTCATTATTTTACTTATCTTTTCTTTTGCTACTTCATTGTTGCTATTGACTTTTATTTTGTCTTCAGACTCACTGATATGGCTCTTTGCATCAAGATTTCTTTACTGTGGCTTGTATTCTTTAGTTCCTTCAATTCCGTGCCTTGCCACAGATAGAATCCAGAGACCTCTCACAGGAAAAGCATGTGTATACCAGCCTGTTGAGTTACCTTCAAAACCCCTGAATTTTCGGGGCTGGAGCGATAGCACAGCGGGTAGGGCATTTGCCTTGCACCCGGCCGACACGGATTTGATTCCCAGCATCCCATATGGTCCCCCTGAGCACCGCCAGTAGTAATTCCTGAGTGCAGAGCCAGGAGTAACCCCTGTGTGTTACTCCTGGGCCAGGTGTGACCCAAAAAGAAAAAAAAACCTGAATTTTCTCTCTTGACTTATCTACATAAGCAATCATATATCATATAAATGAGGTCATTTTCTTCTTACTTTCCCATCCTATTATCTTTCTTTCTTACAGAATGTATTAACAGATGTCCCAGGCCAACATTTTGACGCCATTGTTATCTATTTTTGTAAGTTATTGGCAATGCTTCTGTCATGGATCTTTCCCATGTCTTTGTTGTTATTTACATATGGATAACATCTTTCATCAAGTGTATACATGACCAGATTTAAGGATGAGTTGAAGTTGAAATGCTCCAAAATGCAAGCAGCCTTTCTTTGTCTAAATGTCAAAACCAAGCCAAACAATGATACCTGGAAGTCCTTGAGTGAACTGTTTGACACCTAAGAATAAACTATTTGTAAAGCTCAGCTCGTCTGACGTGAACTGCAATCTATCATTCAGTATAAAAGTTTTCAAATACATAGTTCCTTGAGATACAAAAGAGAACATTCCCCCATCATCCTAAGTAAACTCCAAATAAACATGTCTCCAGAGCAGAGCAGTCTGTTTCCTATTCAAATGTGTCACCACTGTGCATGATGCTGGCTGTGAGTCTGACAGATGTTCTTTTTTTCATAGCTTTGCAATTACATTTTATCTAATGGTAATGTCTTTCACTCCTTGAAAAAATCAATTTAAGCGTGATGCAGTTGATCATGATAGGCACATGAGAATTTTATATGCGATAATTTTACATCTCTGTACCCAATTTTCTTTTCCTTTATTGTCCTTTTACCTTTTTCTTCATTTTGGAGACATATCCAGCTGTTCTCAAGACTTGCTGGCTCTTGGTTCAAGGATCACTTCTGGCAGGGCTCAAAGGACCAAATCAGGTGCCAGGGATCATACTGGGTCAGCTATGCAGAAGGCCGGCATCCTATCCACTGTACTATAGCTCTAACTCTAATACTCAGTCATTTTGGGGGATTTGTTTTGGGGGGTCACACACGGCATTGCACAGGGGTTATTCCAGGATCATGCACTCAGGAATCACTCCTGGTGGTGCTCGGGGGACCATGTGGGATGCTGGGAATCAAACTTGGGTCTGCTGCATGCAAGGCAAATGCCCTACCTGCTGTACTATTGATCCAGCTCCTTGGTCATATTTTAAAAGATAAAACTGTGCTTGAGAGAAAAAACATAGATGAATTATGGTAAGTGATATAATTAAGGAAGTGAAGGAATTACTGGATAATTTCATTAATAAGTAGAAATTCATTAAAATAAATGAAATGGCAAAAAAATGACCTACCCACTGTACTATCTCTCCAGCTCCTGTCCCCGAAAAACTATTTTTTATTATTATTAAATCACCTTAAGACACACAGTCACAAAGTTGTCATGAATAGGTTTCAGTCATATAATGTTCCAACAACAATCCCTTCACTAATGTACATTCCCCACCACCAATGTCCCCAATTTCTCTCCTGCCATACCTCAACCCCAGTCTGCCTCTATAGCAGGCACTTTTCCTCTCTCTCTCTCCCTCTCTCTCTCTCTCTCCCTCTCTCTCTCTATATATATATATGTACATATATATATATATATATATATCTTGCTTTCTCTCTCTCTCTCAACCATTCTTTCTCTCTTTCTCTTTCCTTTTGGGCATTATGGTCTGCAATGTGTACTGAAAGGTTGTTATGTATATACCTTAAACTACTTTCAGAACTCAATTCTTGCCCAGAGTTATCATTTCCAACTATCATTGTCACAGTGGTCCCTTTCTATCCTAAATGCCTTCTCCCAACACTCCCCATCTACTTGTGGCAAGGTTCCAACCATGGGCCCGTCTTCCTGGCTCTTGTTTCTATTGTCATTGGGTAATATTCTCATAATATAATTTTATATCCCACAAATGAATGCAATCATCCTATGCCTGTCACTCTTCTCCTGACTCATTTCACTCAGCATGATACTTTCCAGATACATTGATTTATAAGCAAATTTCATAACATTTTTTCCCAGTGGTTATATAGTATTCCATTGTATAGATGTACCATAGTTTCTTTATCCAGGTTTTGTCCAGGTTCTATCATAAATAGTGCTGCAATGAACATAGAAGACATAGATGGCATTCCTGCTGTGTGTTGTTGGACCCCCGGGGTATATTGCCAGAAGTTGTATTACTGGGTCATATAGAAGTTCGATTTCTCTGCTGGCAAAACTGGACAGCCATATGCAAAAAATAATGGGCTTAGACCTCCACCTATCACCATGTACAAAACTCAGATCAAAATGGATTAAAGACCTCAACATCAGACCAGAATCCCTAAGGTACATTGAAGATAAGGTCGGCAAAACCCTCCACGACATTGTAGCCAACAGTATCTTCAAAGCTGACAAGCCACTGGCCAACCAAGTGAAAACAGAGATAAATAAATGGGACTACCTTAAACTAAGAAGCTTCTGCACCTCAGTGACCAAAGAACAAAGATAGATAGAATGGGAAAGGATATTTGCCCAATACCCATCCAATAAAGGGTTGATATCAAGGATATACAAGGCACTGGTTGAACTCCACAAGAAGAAAACTGCCGACCCAATCAAAAAATGGGGTGATGAAATGAACAGAAACTTCCCCAAAGAAGAAATCCGAATGGCTAAGAGGCACATGAGAAAATGCTCGACATCACTAATCACCAAGGAGATGCAGATCAAAACAACAATGAGATATCATCTCACACCACAGAGACTGGCCCACATCCAAAAGAACAAAAGTGATCGGTGTTGCCGCGGATGTGGGGAGAAAGGGACACTTCTTCACTGCTGGTGGGAATGCCGACTTGTTCAGCCCTTTTGGAAAACAATATGACGATTCTCAAAAAATTAAAAATTGAGCTACCATTTCACTCAGCAATACCACTCCTGGGAATATACCCCGGAGAGGCAAAGAGGTATAGTAGAGATGGCATATGCAGTTCTCTGTTCATTGCAGCACTGTTTACAATAGCCACAATCTGGGGAAAAAAAAAACCAGAATGCCCAAAAACAGATGACTGGCTAAAGAAACTTTGGTACATCTACACAATGGAATACTATGTAGCTGTCAGAAAACATGAAGTCATGAAATTTGCATATAAGTGGATCAACATGGAAAGTATCATGTTGAGTGAAATGCGTCAGAAAGAAAGAGACAGACATAGAGGGACTGCTCTCATATGTAGAATATAAAGTAGCTGAAAGGTACGAGCTAGCAATGATGCAACTTCTGGCAGATATCCCCTGGACTTAGTTACTAAAATACTAAAATACAGAAATCCAGAACCTCACGGCCGCTATTGTGGCCACACAACCTCATATCTCTTCATTCTCAGCAACGGAAAACAAATTATCAAATGCTTTCTTTCCAGCATTTCCGACTCTGGGGTGGTGGGGAAACTCCAAAAAATAATAGTGAGTATTTTGTTTGTATGTAATCAAAGTAAAGAGAAAGTAAAGTGAAATTTATCAGCTACACAGGTGGGGTGGAGGGCTGGGAGGGTGGGGGGGAGGTTTACTGTGGTTCTTGGTGGTGGAATATGAGCACTGGTGAAGGATGGGTGTTCCAGCATTATGTAACTGAGACTTAAGCCTGAAAGCTTTGTAACATTCCACATGGTGATTCAATAAAAAAATAAATAAAAAAAGAAGCTCTTTTTTCCTCTGAGAACCTGCTCCCGGCTGAAGATCGCACCGATTTCCCCCACGTCTGCAGTTTGGGGACCAGAGCCCCCCAGCCTGTCTCGCACCTCTCAGTTTCCCTGCGGTGGCCCTGAAACCTCACTCCCCACCAGGTTGTTAGGGGCGTGTCCACACGTCAGGGGGCCTGGCCTCAAAAGGGGGCGTGGCCTCCTTCTGGAGCGGAAGATATTTTTTTCCCACTCAATGCATTGTGCTTTGGCCATAATCGATAGAATCTATCCCTCTGAAGAATACCCTGTTGATCTTAGTCACTATATGTTAATAGTCAACTGACCTAACCTATCCTCATTTCACAAAAACTGTCAATGAACTCATTAAGCCGTACATAAAGTCCTTTGTAAAAAGATCATAGCCCCAAGCTTTCTCTTAAGACCCCTCTCAAGCTAAGGAGAGCGCCTAATAGTAAAACCCATAACAACAAGAAGAAACAGCGAAAATCCTCACCACCAACAAAGATGGAAGGGAGAATCTCAGCAACCCCAACAATAACCTCCCAAAAATACAGTCTCCTCTCAGATAAAGAATTCAGAGAGGAAATCGTGAAGATGGTTGAAGAACTCAAAGCAACTATGGAGCGAACATCCAATAAGTTAAGGGAAGATATGGATGCAGCATTGGAACGATCCACCAAGATAATCCAGGAAGAAATGAGAGCAGAAATTTCAAAGCTACGAACAGAAGTCACACAACTAAAAGAATCAGTAGATGAAATAAAAAACTCGGTAGGAACCCTTAACAGTAGAATGACTACTGCCGAAGAAAGAATCAGTGATCTTGAAGACCAGCTGCAGAAAGCATATAGGCAACAACAAATAATGGCAAAAGACCTCAAAATGGCTCTAGAGCGAATTAGAGTCCTAGGAGATGATCTCAAGAGAAACAACATAAGAATCATTGGAGTACCAGAAGCACAGGGAGCCAATCTCAATGAAAAAAACACAATTAAAGACATCATCGCTAAGAAATTCCCAGAGCTAGAAAATATGGACATCCAGATCCAAGGAGTCCGAAGGGTGCCAGCTAAAAGGGACCCAAATAAAAAATCCCCAAGGCATATCATAGTCAGAATGATGGATGCTATGGATAGAGACACAATACTGCAAGCAGCAAGATCAAAGAAGGAGATCATATACAAAGGAGCACCCCTTAGATTCACAGCAGACCTATCAGAAGAAACCCTCCAAGCCCGAAGACAATGGTGGAATATAGTGAAAAAACTCAATGAAATGAATGCCTCACCAAGAATACTTTACCCGGCTAAACTCTCAATTAAACTTGAAGGAACCATACACTATTTAACGGAGAAACAACAGCTCAGGAACTTCATAAACTCAAGACCAAATTTAAAAGAAGGACTCAAAGGGCTACTATAAGACAAGGAAAAAAACCTATAAGAAAAACAAACCCTACAGAAAAATGGCACAAAATCCCATGACAATAATTTCTCTCAATGTTAACGTACTAAATGCACCAATCAAGAGGCACAGAGAGGCAAAATGGATTCAGAAACTAAACCCAACTTTCTGCTGCCTACAAGAAACACATCTGAATAGTCAGAACAAACACAGACTCAAAATCAAACAATGGAAAACAATCCTGGAAGCAAACAGCTCCCAAAAAAAAGCGGGGGTGGCCATACTAGTATCCGACAACATAGATTTCAGGCTGAAAAAGATTAGAAGGGACAGCGAAGGTCATTTCCTATTCATCAAGGGATATGTACAACAGGAAGAAATCACACTCTTAAATGTATACACACCTAATGAACGACCAGCTAAATACTTAAAAGAACTCCTAACAGAATTTAAGGAGGACATAACTAACACCACGATAGTAATAGGAAACTTCAACACTGCCTTATCACCTCTGGATAGATCGACAAGAACAACACTCAGTAAGGAAACAATGGCTCTGAAGGAAGAAATGGAAGAGACAGGGCTAATAGACCTATACAGGGCTATACACCCCAAAAGAAAGAATACACATTCTTTTTCAGCGCACATGGAACATTTTCCAAAATAGACCACGTTCTGGATCACAAATTATACCTTAATAGAATCAGGAAGATAGAAATTGTATCAACTATCTTCTCAGACCATGATGCACTGAAGATGGAAGTTAATCACGCACAGACGTGGAGAATCAAATCAGACACTTGGAAATTAAACAACTCACTATTGAACAATGAGTGGGTCATGAAGGAAATCAAGGAAGAAATCAAGAGATACCTCGAAATAAATGAGAATGAAGACACAAGCTACCAGAACCTATGGGACGCAGCTAAAGCTGTGATAAGGGGAAAATTTATAGCTCTGCAAGTTTTCCTCAGAAAGGAAGAAAGGGCCTATATAGATAGCTTGACTTTGCAGCTCAAGATCTTAGAAGAGGACCAGCAAAAGGAACCCAAACCAGATTGAAGGAAGGAAATAATAAAACTTAGAGCAGAAATTAATGATATGGAAACCCGAAAAACAATCCGAAAGATCAATGAAACAAAGAGCTGGTTCTTCGAGAAAATAAATAAGATTGATAAACCGCTAGCAAGACTCACAAAGAAAGAGAGAGAAAACCCTAATAAACCGAATCAGAAATGAAAAGGGGGGCATCACAACAGAAACCAAGGAGGTTCAAAAGATCATCAGAGACTACTTTGAAAGTCTGTATGCCACGAAACAAGAGAACCTAAAAAAAATGGACGAATTTCTTGATTCCTACAGTCTCCCAAGACTGAACCAAGAAGACTTGAAATACCTGATAGGCCCATAAATATCAAGGAAATCGAAACTGTAATCAAAAGCCTCCCCAACAACAAAAGCCCAGGTCCAGACGGATTCACTGGCGAATTCTTCCAAACATTTAAAGAAGACTTGTTGCCAGTTCTCCTCAAGCTTTTCCAGGAAATTGAAAAGACAGGAACCCTTCCGAACAGTTTCTACGAGGCGCATATCTCCCTAATACCAAAACCAAACAAAGACACCACTAACAAAGAAAACTATAGACCAATATCCTTAATGAACACGGATGCGAAGATCCTCAACAAAATACTAGCAAATAGAATCCAACAACTCATCAAAAAGATCATACACCATGACCAAGTGGGATTCATCCTGGGGATGCAAGGGTGGTTTAACATTCGGAAATCAATCAACATAATCCATCATATCAACAAAAGTAAAGATAAAAACCATATGATCATATCAATAGATGCAGAGAAAGCATTTGACAAGATCCAACACCCATTCATGATAAAAAAAAACTCTCACCAAAATGGGTTTTGGAGGAACTTTCCTCAAGATAGTCAAAGCCATTTACCACGAACCTATGGCAAGCATTATCATCAATGGAGAAAAACTAAGGGCCTTTCATCTAAGATCGGGGACAAGACAAGGGTACCCACTCTCACCACTTCTCTTTAATATAGTACTGGAAGTATTAGCAATAGCCATCAGGCAAGAAAAAGATATTAAGGGGATTCATATCGGAAAGGGAGAAATCAAGCTCTCACTATTCGCAGATGATATGATACGATACCTAGAGAAGCCTAAAAGCTCTAGTAAGAAACTCCTAGAAACAATTGATCTGTAAAGTAAAGTCGCAGGCTATAAAATCAATACCCAAAAATCCATGGCCTTCCTATACGCAAACAATGAGACAGAGGAAAGGGACATGGAAAAAAAAGCAATCCCATTCACAATCGTGCCCCAGAAAATCAAATACCTTGGAATCAGCTTAACTAAAGAAGTAAAGGACCTCTACAAAGAAAACTATAAAACTCTACTCCATGAAATAAAAGAGGACACGAGGAAATGGAAACATATCCCCTGCTCATGGATAGGGAGAATCAACATTGTCAAAATGGCAATACTCCCCAAAGCATTATACAGATTTAACGCGATCCCTATAAAGATACCCATGTCATTCTTCAAAGAAACAGATCAAGCAATCCTGAAATTCATATGGAAGAACAAACACCCACAGATAACTCAAACAATTCTTGGGACAAAGATGATGGGAGGCATCACCCTCCCCAACCTTAAACTCTACTACAAAGCGGTAACAATTAAAACAGCATGGTACTGGAACAAAGGCAGAGCCGAAGACCAATGGAACAGGGTGGAATATCCCCAAACACAACCTCAAATGTATGATCATCTAATCTTTGATAAGGGAGCAAGAGATGTGAAGTGGAGCAAGGAAAGCCTCTTTAACAAATGGTGCTGGCACAACTGAACAACCACATGCAAAAAAATGGGCTTAGACCTCGACCTGACACCATGCACAAAAGTCAGATCAAAATGGATTAAAGACGTCAACATCAGACCACAAACCATAAGGTACGTTGAAGACAGGGTCGGCAAAACCCTCCACGATATTGAAGATAAAGGTATCTTCAAAGATGACATGGAACTAAGCAATCTAGTAAAAACAGAGATCAACAAATGGGACTACATTAAACGAAAAAGCTTCTGCACCGCAAAAGATACAGTGACCAGAATACAAAGACTATCCAAAGAATGGGAAAGGATATTTACACAATACCCATCAGATAAGGGGTTGATATCAATGGTATATAAAGCACTGGTTGAACTCTACAAGAAGAAAACATCCAATCCCATCAGAAAATGGGGCGAAGAAATGAACAGAAACTTTACCAAGGAAGAGATACGAATGACCAAAAGGCACATGAAAAAGTGCTCTACATCACTAATCATCAGAGAGATCAAAACAACCACGAGATACCACCTCACACCACAGAGACTAGCACACATCCAAAAGAACAAAAGCAACCACTGTTGGAGAGGATGTGGGGAGAAAGGGACCCTTCTACACTGCTGGTGGGAATGCCGACTAGTTCAGCCCTTTTGGAAAAAAATATGGACAATTCTCAAAAAATTAGAGGTTGAGCTCCCATTTGACCCAGCAATACCACTGCTGGGAATATATCCCAGAGGAGCAAAAAAGTATAGTTGAAATGACATCTGCACTTATATGTTCATCGCAGCACTGTTTACAATAGCCAGAATCTGGAAAAACCCGAGTGCCCTAGAACAGATGACTGGTTGAAGAAACTCTGGTACAACTATACAATGGAATACTATGGAGCTGTTAGAAAAAATGAGGTCATGACCTTTTCATATAAGTGGATCAGCATGGAAAGTATCATGCTAAGTGAGTCAGAAAGAGAGAGACAGACATAGAAAGATTGCACTCATCTGTGGAATATAGAATAATAGACTATGAGACTAACACCCAAGATTAGTAGAAATAAGTACCAGGACGTTGTCTCCATGGCTTGGAGGCTGGTCTCTCATTCTGTGCAACTCAGAGAAGGGAACACCAAGTAAAATGTGGTCGGAGGTCATGCAGGGAAAGGGTGATGTGTTCCGAATATAGACTAGAGACTGAACACAATGGCCACTCAACACCTTTATTGCAAACCACAACACCTAATCAGAGAGAGAGATCAAAAGGGAATACCCTGCCATAGTGGCAGTGTGGGGTGGGGGGAGACGGGACTGAGGAGGGTGGGAGAGATGCTGGGTTTACTGGTGGTAGAGAATGGACACTGGTGAAGGGATGGGTTCTCGAACTTTGTATGGGGGAAACATGAGCACAAAAATCTATAAATCTGTAACTGTACCCTCATGTTGATTCACTAATTAAAAATAAATAAAATATTTTAAAAAAAGAAGCTCAATTTCTAGTTTTTTGAGGATTGTCCATATTGTTTTCCAGAAAAGCTGGAGCAGTCAGCATTCTATCAATAATGAAGGAGAGTCCCTTTCTCCCCACATCCATACCAGCACTGGTTGTTCTAGTTCTTTTGGATGTGTACCAGTCAGACCTCTTCCAAACACCAGGCACAAAAGTCATATCAAAATTAAAAGAACTCAATATCAGACCTAAATCCATAAGCTTTAAAGAGGAAAATATGGGAAGAACCCTCCATGACACTGAAACTAAAGTCATCTTCAAAGATGAAACGCCACTGACCAAGCAAGTGGAGGCAAATATCAACAAATGTGACTGCACTAAACTAAGTTTAAATATCCAAAAGCAAAGGGTAAACAGATGCCAGGAGGTCTGGTCAATGGTTGGGATCTGGAAGCTTGCCACAAGAGTGCGTGTGTGGGAGGGGGGTCACGGGTCATTTAGGATATAGAAGTGATCAGCATGACAATTAATAGTTGAAAATTATCATTTTGAATAGGAACTGAGTGTTGAAAGTAGGTAAAGGGATAAACCTGATAACCTTTCATTATTTATACTTCAAACCTGAAGTATAAGAAGTATAAGTATAAGGCTGAAAAGAAAAGACAAGAGAGAGAGAGACAGAGACAGAGAGTGCCTACCGTAGTGGCAGGTGACGGGGACAGAGGGTAGGAGGGAATTGGGGATGATCGGTGGTGGGAAAGTACACTGGTGAAGGGACAGATGTCAAAACATTATATAACTGAAATCCAATCAAGAACAACTGATTCAATTAAAAAACATTATTTTAAGAAAAATGTCTGAGTCCAATTTATTGGATGTTATTTCTCAGTTTTCCCAGAACTGCTAGTTGAAGAGGCTTTCCTTACTCCACTTGATATTTCTTACTCCTTTATCCAAGATTAAGTGATCATATAACTGAGCATCAATGTCAGAATATTTGACTCTGTTCCATTGGTCTGCAGGTCTGTCTCTATTCCAATACCATGCTGTTTTAATTACTACCACTTTGTTTTACAGCTTGAAGTTTGGGAAGACGATGCCTCCCATCTTCTTTTCCCCAAGGATTGCTTTAGCTATTCTTGGGTGTTTTTTGTTCCATATGAATTTCAGAAGTGTTTGATTTATTTGAAAAATGTCATAAGTATCCTTATAAGGACCACATTGAAGCTGTACAATGCTTTGGGGAGTATTGCCATTTTGACAATGTTAATCCTACCAATCCATGAGCAGAGGGTGTGTTTCCATTTTCTGGTGTCCTCTTTTATTTCTTCTAGTAGTGTTCTGTACTTTTCTTTGTATAGGTCCTTCACCTCTTTAGTTAAACTGATTCCAAGTTACTTCATTTTCTGAGTTACAATTGTGAACAAAAATGTTTTTCTAATATTTCTCTCTTCTCTTTCATTATTTGTGTATGGAAAGCCATGGACTATTGGGTACTGATTTTGTAACCTGCCACTTTACTATACAAATATATTGTTTCTAAGGGCTCTTTTGTAGATTCTTTGGGATTTTCTAAGTATAGTATCATGTCATTTGCAAATAGTGAAAGCTTGCTTTATTTCTTTCCTATCTGAATGCCCTTAATATCATTTCCTTGCCTAACTGCTATGGTAAGTACTTCCAGTACTATATCACTAAAAGTGGCAAGAATGAAAAAATTTGTCTTGTGTCTAATCTTAGGGAGAAAGCATAGTTTTTCCCCACTGAGAATAATGCTTGCTGTGGGCTTGTGGTAGATGACTTCAACTATATTGAGGAAAATTCCTTCAGCTCCCACCTTGTCTAGAGTTTTTATCATGAACAGGTGCTGGGTCTTGTCAAATGTTTTCTCTGCATATTTTGATATGAGCATGTTGTTTTTATTTTTCCTTTTATTGATATAGTGATATGGTGTATTATGTTGATTAACTTGTGAATGTTAAACCATCTTTGCATCCCCAGGATGAATCCTATTTGTCATGTTTTTTTATCTTTTTGATGAGTTGCTGGATTCTATTTGTTAGAATTGGTTGAGAATCTGTACATCTGTGTTCTTCAGAGATATTTTTCTGTAATTCTCCTTTTCTGTGGTCTCGGTCTGCTTTATGTATCAGGGTGATATTTGCCTCATAGAAACTGTTTGGTAGTGTTACTGTTTCTTCAATTTCCTGGAAAAACTTGAAAAGAATTGGCAGTAGGTCCTCTATAAAGATTTGAAAGAATTCACTAGTAAATCCATCTGGGCCAGGGGTTTTGTTTTGGGGGAGGGTTTTTTTTAATTTATTTATTTATTTATTTATTATTTTTGGGTCACACCCAGCAACGCTCAGGGGTTACTCCTGGAAGTGCTCGGGGCACCATATGGGATGCTGGGAATCGAACCCAGGTCAGCCACATTCAAGGCAAATGCCCTACCCACTGTGCTATTGCTCCAGCCCCTGGGGGAGAGTTTTAAATGCCATTTCAATTTCCTCGATGGGATATGTCTGTTTGGGTATTCCAAATCTTCTTGGGTAAGCCTTGGACAGTTATAGGTGTCCAGGAATTTATCCATTTCTTCTAGGTTCACTCGTTTTGTGGCATATAGTTTCTCAATGTAATCCTTGATGATCCTTTGAATTTCTGTGGTTTCTGTTTTGATGTCCCCTTTTTCTGATTTGGTTTATTAATGTTCTCTCTCTCTGTCTCTGTCTTTCTGTCTCTGTCTCTCTATCTCTCTGTCTCTGTCTCTCTGTTCTGTCTCTGTCTCTGTGTGTCTCTGTCTCTCTGTCTCTGTCTCTGTCTGTCTGCCTGTCTGTCTGTCTGTCTGTCTGTCTGTCTTTCTCTCTCTCCCTCTCTCTCTCTCTCTCTCTCTCTCTCTCTGTGATTCTTGTTCTTGGTTGCTGCATCCCGCATGGCTAAGTCAAACATGGTACCTGAGGCGGAGGGAGACGGACAACGGGATAAGGAGGGCTGACAAGCAATGCTCATGCGGCATCTTCATTGAACAAGCAACAGACTTTTATAGGTCTCTAGAAGGAAGCATACATTGGAAAAATATTCAGGAATGTTCAGGATACATACGTTTAGAATGTCCTGGACTTCTAAACATTCATGATGTTGTTCTATAGTTACATAGTTTCATGATATTTTCCTTGGTTATATATTGATGGCAGAGCCTGGCAAGCTCCCCGTGGCATATTCGATATGCCAAAAACAGTAACAATGATGGGTCTCATTTCCTGACCCTGAAAGAGCCTTCAACGCAGCACCGTTGAGAAGGACGAGTAAAGAGAGGTTGCTAAAATCTCAGGGCTAAGACGAATGGAGACATTACTGGAGCCCACTCGAGCAAATCCACAGGAAGACAGTGATATAGTGATACAGTGATATATATTGATTCACTTTAGCAACATGTTCTGCCATAAGAACCAGGAAAGAGCCAGCTAGAAAAACAATAAAATCAGCCCTTTAAATTGTGTAACCCCAAGACAATGGTTTCGACAAACCAGCCTTTAGACAACAGGTTTCGATAAACCAGGCTTTAAAGGTCAGCTTCCCAGCCGTGGAGCGATCCTCCTGGTCCTAATCTCTAATATCCTTGGGTGTTAGTTTCCCATTCTGTTTCTTTATATTCCACAAATGAGTGCAGTCCTTCTGTGTCTGTCCCTCTCTTTCTGACTCATTTCACTTAGCATGATACTTGCCATATTGATCCACTTATATGCAAATTTCATGGCATCATCTTTTCTAACAGCTTCATAGTATTCCATTGTGTAGATCTACCAAAGTTTCTTTATCCAGTCATCTGTTCTAGGGCACTCGGGTGTTTCCAGATTCTGGCTACTGTAAACAGTGCTACAATTAACATACAAGTGCAGATGTCATTTCTACTATACATTTTTGCATCTCTGAGATATGTTCCCAGAAGTGGTATTGCTGGGTCAAATGCACCCCAGCTTTTTTGAAGGAGTTGTTTGCTTGAAGAATTTATTTTACAGCCTTTGACTTTGAGTCTGTGTTTGCTCTTACTATTCAAAAATGTTTCCACTGTCCTTTCCACTGATTTTCCAAGCTCACTAAAAATCCTCACCAGGGGCTGGAGCTATACCACAGCGGGTAGGGTGTTTGTGTTACATATGGTTGACCCGGGTTTGATTCCCAGCATCCCTTATGGTCCCCCGAGCATGCCAGAAGTAATTCCTGAGTGCATGAGCCAGAAGAAACCCTTGTGCATCGCCAGGATGTGACCCAAAACAAACAAACAAACAAAACAATTCTCACCATTTTATCTCTGAATTCTTTATCAGAGAGATTATGTATGTGGGTATTCCTTGTTAAGGATTCAGGGTTCCTACCTTCATTCACCTCTTCTGGTAGGTTCCACAGTTTCCCCATGGTGCCTGTGCTTGTTTGGAGGTGGTTCCTTCCAATACACTATCAGCATTCCCCACGTCACTGCTGGAGAGGACTTCAGGAGAGCTCAGTGGTATTGGTTTCTTCTTTCTCCTTCAAACATATTCTCTTTCTCTTTGGTGTTCCTGTGTAATTGTGTGCAGCCTCTAGCACTGATTCAGAGAATATGTTCTTTGTCTGGAACTTGCTGTTAACCAATGATTAAGGTTGTTTTGTTTATTTTGTTTATTTTTTGTGAGTTTGGAGAGAATGTAGATTGGAGTAGGGGCTAATGAACTACATGGTTGGGGTAGCCAGCCTGCCCTATTCAGTACAGGAGGCCAAGAAATAGATCTTATGAGATACCAGGGAGGAGTGTAACTGCTGCCTTTGGGAAAGCCATGTCCAACCCTCATCTGACCTATGGAAAGAGCAGGGGTAGTGTTCCATCACTGTGTCCATTCAAATCCCCTGGGTGCTGTCTTGCTCTTATTAGAAAGAAAACTTTTTTCCCTAAAAGCATTTGTTCAAGGGCCTTCTATGGGGACTGCCCATACCTGTCCTGGAATTCCACATAAATTGTAAATCAATGATAAATTCATAAAGACCCCACAAAAGAACTTGGTGTTATAGTTTTACCCTATTTTAGAGGGTGGAGATAACATGGGAGCTTGGACCCAACAGTGCTTGAGGGCAACTCCCAGATCTATGCTTAAGGGTCATTCAAGGCTTTAAGGTCAAGATGTGGGCGTGCACTGTGTTCAGTGCTGGAGAACCACTCCACAGAATTCCCTAGCAAAGGAACAAAGACATGGGGAATCACGGACTGATGGTCTGTTTAATGCAGAGCTGTTAGCATACTTATAGCACATCTGTGGGGGTTCAAGGTATAGGACTGCACGTGTGATTGATCATTTACAAAGGTAAAGCATTTCTACAGAGGCAATTCTCTTGGGGGGTATTAACTCAAGGAGACCCTCTCTCTCTCCAAGGGCCTATATGTAGAGATTCGCCCGGGGCCAACAAGCTTTTCTCTCTCCCTAGCTACTAGTTAATATTAAACAATTAAGTTTACTTCTTATTAATGTTTGCAGCCATTTGGATAAACACAGTAAGAGACTGCCCTGGGCTCCAAGGGCAGTCTCTTGCCCACGCACCTGGCTGTCTTCCCCAGGGCCCCTCAGAGGGGGCGGGCTCCAGCTTCTCTCCCTGCTCCTAGCAGTGCTCCCGAGGCCTAAGACCTCCGGAGCCTTAGCCACAGCCATACTCAAGGCCCCTCTCCACACATTCAGACGAGCCTCATGCATGAAGGTACCAGCAGAGGAACCCAGGTGTGTGGGACTGGGGCTGAGACCTCCAAGCCTGCTCGGATCAGGACTGGGCCTCTTCCACCCAGATTTCCCATTTTCCAGTACCTAGACGGTCACACCCAGGGACTACCCCCCCCCCCCCGCCCCGCGCCGTGTAATCCCACCAATGGCCCACACCCAGAGACTTAATAGCAAGCTCCCAGAAGTGACATCTTATAGCCTACTTCTCCCTCTGGGAGAACCTGGCTAGCTACTGAGAGTTTCCTGCCCACATGGGAAAGTTTCACGAACTCCCCATGGTGTATTCATATGCCAAAACCAGTAACAATGCTGGGTCTCATTCCCCTGACCCTGAAAGAGCCTTCAATGTGGCATCGTTAGAAAGGATGAGTAAAGAGAGGCTTCTAAAATCTCAGGGCTAGGACGAATGGAGATGTTACTGAGACCGCTCGAGAAATTCGACGATCAACAGGATGATGATGATGATGATGATGATGATGATGATGATGATGATGATGATGATGATGATGATGGGCTCCAAGGACAAGCCCGCTGCCCTAGAGTAAATCTCAGATTAGGTCTTCAGGCTGGTTCAGCTTTTCCTTCCCCATGGGGATCCTGTCTCTTAAGTCATAACAGCATGCATCAAGATCAGACTTTTATACTTTCTAGATTGTCCCATTTTGATGCCAGGGTAGCTTTACCACTTGTCCCAGGTCCATCCAGGTGCCATGGTGGACCCCTCTTTTGGGGTTTTAAGAACTACAGCAACCAAAGCCTGAGTCAAGTAATTATGATGGATGCCCAGGAGAAGATATATTTCAATCAACTCCCAAATATTAAGAGCATAACATTAAAGGTTTTCCGTGTTCAAGCAAAAAACACTGCTCTATAGTAAAACATGAAAAGTTATAGGGACGATACAAAAGCAAGTAATTCACTTCATATACAGAGTCCAAAGTCACCTGTGTGAAAAAGGATTTGGGGAATTGTGACAATAAGAAGTAAAAACAAAAGAAAGATTAAAGAAAAATTCAGAAGATTCGAGGTGCTCACAAGAGCATTGTAAGTTTCTCTTTGGGGAGAGGAAAAGGGGCAATTCGCTCATGAAGCCTGAAACATTTAGGTCAATATCCAATACCAGGCAATGCTTGGAGGCGGGGGTGGGTAGCACAGATCAAATCTTATGGTTGCATGCAAGGAAAAGACCTTGACCTCTGGACAGTCTCTCTGGCGCAAATTTTGCCCTACTTTAAACACCATTACCTCATCTATCAAAAATTTAAAAGTATGCCATATGCTTTTGTACTCATAATTATTTGACTTTTAACTACATATTTACTAGTGCCTTTGTTTTTGTTGAACCTTACATTTAACACTTTTCTGAGTTTAATCTTAGTGAAATGTATCATTTATCAAAGGAGTATTCATGCAAATTCTTTTAAAATATTTTTGTAAAGTACAGAGAAATTCACTAAGATAAAGCCTGTTACTTTTGTTTTTCAGATTAGAAGTTCCTAAGCTTTATAGATGGTTTAGTTTCCAAACTATGTGTGGGAGGTTCATTTCCTAATATATTTTTTCTTCAAGCAGGCAAAGGAAAACAATCTTGTAATCATCTGGACTGATTGATGCCATCTCCTTGCATCCATTCTATGATAGAAAAGAAAAGCTTTGTAGGAGTGTGAATTCCAGTTCCCCACTTTGCATGGGTTTGATCTTCTCTTGTTCCATCCAGAGATTAAAATTTCAGTCTCTAACTATGACTCTTATGTCTGGGTCACCACCTTAGAGACACAGAATTCTCCTGCAAATTTACACTTGTTATTTTCAATTTTCTCTTTATTCCTTATTTGTGAGTTTTTGTCATAAATGGGCTACTATTTCAATTTACTACTTTCTACATGCAGAAATTCTCCTTAAATCTTTTTCAAAGTATGCCTGTATTTGTTGGTCTTTAACAACAGCAGTTAGCTGCAAGGGTTTTTTTTATAAGAACTGAAAATTCCAGAGAGAGAGTACGACTTCTCAAATAGCTCAATAACTATTTCACTGCTGCTTTTCTATGGTTTTTATCATGTGCTAGTTTTGAAATCAGCTCTCTTTCTCATTCAGGCAAGATGATTTACAGCAGTGACATAAGACCATTAGCATCAGTCCCCTATTGAAGAAAGAGATAAACCCCACCATTGCTCAACAGTACCGAGTTTCTTGATGTTTGGACCACCTCAGAAACAATCCCTTTGGCCTGCAAAATAAAACACTGGTTGGCTAAAGATTCCTGAACCAATGACAGAAGCAAATCAGATAGTGTGACCTCAATTGTATTAGGTACTACATCTGGATTTCTTCTAAATCAGACAACAGCTATGGGAGGGAAGAGAGATGCAATGAAAGTCAGACACAAGAATAAGATCTTTGTCACTCATTTCAAGTTACATCCCCCACCCCCGCAACCACCAGCCACCACACACACACATACACACACACACACACACACACATGCACAGAGACACACACACACATACGCACACACACACATGCACGTTACTTATACAGACTGTTCTGTGAACATCAAAACAGAAATTCACATTAAGTTCTGCTGAATTTCATCAAATTACTTGACCAAACTTAGGGGTCAATTATTGCTACTGTTTTGCTTCTTTTTCCTCCAGCAAATTTAGGGATTACTTATTTCTATTGCTTTGTTTTCATACATGAGTCCCTATTTTTGTTTTCCTACCATATAAGAAAATATTACCACATCTTCTAACATTACTATGTTAAACAAAAAAGATCCTAAGTAGACTCTTATTCAATTAAGTTATGTTTTGAATCACCTCAACATCAAAAATAAGCTCTATGTAAGGTGGGAAGGTGCTGCAGCATGTAGGGCATGTGCCACGCACAGAGCTAATCTGGGTTTGGTCCCTCGCATCCCATATGTTCCCTTCAACCAAGCCGTGAGTGATTCCTGAGCACAGAGCCAAAAGTAAGCCCTGAACAAAGCCAGGTATAACTCAAAAATAAAAATTTAAATATTCTGTATGGCCAGAGATGTGATTTAAGAAGTAGAGCTTGTAACCAGTATATGTGAGAATATAGGTTCAATCCCCCAAACCATATAGTACTCCTGTACTTCTGGGAATGAAACCAGAACCCCCAAGCGCTGCTGGTTAAGGTTAGACAATAATTTTTTTTAAAGTCAGTATGTAATATTCATTGCATGTGTTTGTAGAAAACCAAGAAAGCACACACAAAAATACAGACTATACCACATAGCTAAAATTGAAACATAGGCTAAAATTGAAACATAGGCTACTTGGTTGAATAATAACCTGAAAAACATTTTATACATGTTAGAATATTCTGAACAAAGAAAATAAATTATAACTTCTAACTTTGACCATAAATTAAAAGTCATAAAGGCAAATTGTATAAATAATTAAGCACTGGTTTGTGTCACGTAACCACACTATAAGTTGTGCTCTAAGATGTAACCACACACACACACAGCTGTGCTCTAAGATGATTAAAACAGGCATTTATTTATTTGGTGATTATTAAAGATGTCCCTCGTTGACATGAGTTAGTTAGAAAACACTAAAACACAGTTATTTTTCACTATTACATATTTTCTGAAATGCAGCTTTTCATTTTTCTAATCTTCAATGATCTATAGTGATATAATTAGTTATATCATATTATGTGCTAGTGCATAAATCACACATCAGTAGTTTATCCCTAGAGCCAAATTTTTTATTTTGCTATATTAAGTGTTAACATAAATTTTAGTGAAAATTATACTGCAATGTAAATTGCTCTGGTTAAAATTAATTATCATTTAATATCCATACTAATTAATATGAATGTAGAACCAACATGCTGCATTTCATTATAGTCAATATTTATTTTCTTCAAGACATGGGTTTTCTAACTAAAAGAATATGCGAAACAATTCAATAAAATGAGACTTCAAGGTATCAAAAACTGAATTAGTTGAACTAAATCAAAACAACTTCACAGAATGTACATACACATGCGCGCATGCACACACCCACATACACACATGCACACACACATATCAATATATCCCCCAAACATGTATTTTATATATATTTTATATTTGATTCATGTACTCAGGAATCAATTGCTATGTAAATAATAACACTGTCTACAAAGACCAATAGTGCTTTATGTTGTCTAGGGACATCAGGCAATAAATTCCATCTAGGCAAGATGCCATTAGTAAGTTTATTTTAAAGGAAATCAATAAGTTCCTTCCTACTAACTGTCTCTTCCACAGCAAGAAACAAAAATAGAAGCATGAAACAAAATAGATCTAGTTAATGTACAAAAGCTGTGCCTTGCTTTTAAATGTTACTGGTCCAGAAGAGAAACCGTTGTTATTTCAGCACTTTCAAGTCCTTAAAATAGTTCCTTGACCCACTCTGTATAGTAATTTATATTCCTCATATGTCAGAGGGGGTCTCATTATATAAACATATCCCAATTATTATTGTAAAAAGAAAAAGCAAAGCCTTCAACTCAGAATGCCTGGATTCAAGCACTACCTCAATCTTGGTCCATTTATTTAATTCCAAATGCTCTAGAATAAAGATAATTATATTCATCTCTAAAGACAATTATAGTATCTTTTTTCCTAGGTTCAATATTACAAACTGATGCAAACCAAATTGGTCATTCAGGCATCATCGGTTCTTTTGATAAATAGCAAAAGCCTTTTTGATTGACTTCACAGTTAGAAAAAAATCTTCTTCACCTTCACCAGTCTTCTTCTTAATGAACTATTATATCTATTTATCTAAACCACTGTTCCAACAACACTGAAAGCACAAGACCCAATATACAATAAACAAATTGTGCCCATCAGGGGCTATAGAGATAGTACAGCAGGTAAGGTGCTTCACCTGTACCTGGCCGACCTGGGTTCAATCCCTGGTACCTCATATGGTCCCCAGCGAGCTGAAGAGCCAAGAGAGCACTGAGCATACCAGTGTGACCAAAAAATCAGGAAAAAAATATTTAAATGTTCCTGTCAAAGAGGCAGGCTGGACAGTGGGTGGGGACCTAGGGACATTCATGAAAGGAAGTTAACCCTGGTGGTGGGATTGGTGTTGGAACATTGCATTCCTGAAACTCTATTATGAATAACTTTGTAGACAATCACAATGCCTCAACTAAAAATATAGGGGAAAATATGAGGCCAATTTTACCAAATGCAAAAAGAATTGCCAAAAAAACCCACATTTTTAAAAGTCCCAAATTTACATAAGGACATTGATTCCCAGCACCACTCTTTTATAGCCACGTATAATCACCAGCACTGCCATTATGATACCTGATGTCATCAACTCAAGCAACCTTAAGATATTCCTACAATGGGAAGGAAGGAGGAGGAGCCTCAAAATCTACTGAGTTTCTTTTTTAAATTTGGGGACAGTGTAGGGCCACTTCCAGTGGTACTTAGGGCAACTTCCAGCTTTGTGTTCAAGAATCATTTCCCATGGTGCGTAAGGGACCATGTAGTACTAGGGATTGAACCCAATCCTTCCACACAAAAAGCATGTGGTTAGCCCTTTGCACAATCTCTCTGGCTCAAATCTATAGGTTTTTCAAGTCTGAGAAAGGCCGATTCTGTGTTCAATCTCACTAAAAATTACCTAGCATGAAAAGCTCACTATCAGACCAATGCAAAACTCCTGACTACAGGATGCCAACCATCTGCTCAAGGGAAGCAATAAAGTCCTCCATAAGCAAAAGGACAAGGAACAAACTGGAAGGCAGAATATATAGGTAAGTCATCTGAGACAAGTATGTACTGGGTGAGAGTTAACTCTTATAGCAGCTCTTATAACACTGCTAAGAGAGCTGTTTATAAAATTTTAAATCATGGGATTAAAGCACAAATTAAGATAAATTAGCTTTGTAGTGGATTATCGAATGAATCTGTATAGAAGTCTCTATTGTTTTTCATGTAAATATCAAGTTAAGATCTAATTCTTTACATATTATTTACATTTTAAGCAGAAGTCTCTGAAAATTGGGGACCCCAAACGAGAACCTCCAAATGAAACATTCAAAAAATATTCCAAATGAGACTGTGAATATTTATTTGACATCACCAGGTATTTAGTATCCTGTTAAGTGTGATTGAAAATTCAAGTGAAACATAATCATTTTCCTACTTTCAGAAAGTTTGTAATTGAAATAGGGATGCAAGGAAGTCATAACAAATGAAGGTATAACAAAAAAACTAATATTGTATTTATGTAAATATAGATATAAAAGTTGTGCGCAAAATCCACAAGAGAGGAATATGCAGAGAAAAATCAAAGATGTTACCATCATCAGAGGAAATCTCAGTTCAGAAGCAAAACTTGAGTATGAACCTGGAAAAAAAAGCAGAATTAAGAGGAGCCAAAGAACAGACATCTCCTGTGATAGAGCCAATGCATACAGAGGTAGCAAAATTTAACTAAACCCAGCCAAGTGGAATCTTGTCATGAACAAGGTTAATTAGAGGGGAGAAAGGACTAAAAATAGAAAGAAGGGATGATCCCAAATATAGAACTCTTTAAAGAACTTTAAAGAAAAACTGGATTTATGAGAGTAAAAGCAGGAGGCCATTGAAGATGTCTGAAACAATTGAAGCATTTAAGTTTACTGTGAGCACGTAGGTGGTAAATTAGATAATGACCCAGAAAAGATGTCCCTCCCCTAATCCCGAGAACCTGTGTGTAAAAAACTAAAGCTCGCCAAGGGGCGTGAGCACTCGCGGGCTCTCCGGGCGGCTCTGTCTCACCGCCCAAGTCCGGTGCCCCGGAACCGCTGTGTGTGCTGTCGGTCAAGGGCAGGCGACGGAAGGAAGAAGGCCAGACTGGTTGCTCCATCAGTTTATTTCATTCTCTCTCCCTGCTTCTCTCCCGGCTCTCGGTCTCTCTCTGGATCTGTGGATCTGGCCCCCATGGATCTGGCCCGTGGATCTGGCCCCCGTGGATCTGGCCCCCGTGGATCTCGCCCCGTGGATCTGGCCCCCCAACCCACTCTTACAGCCTAGTTAAATCTCCACAGCATGAGGGGGTTGGGGCGTACACATAGGTGTGGTCACCATCAATAGGGTAAGGTTCCTTTCCCTTAGGGGATCCTTCTTCTAGGACTTAATTCTCTTTCAGCAGGAGGATCCACCCAAGGGCAGAGTCCCATGAATGTGTTTCTCTTCTCCTCAGCCAACAAACATATAAGAAATCATAATATTAATTATTTTGTATGGACACAATAAGAGATGCATTAAGGCTTATGGAATTGCTCTCCTGGGGCCATCTCAATCTCAGACTACAGTGCTCAGGCCAGATCAGTCTTTCCTATCCCTGGCAGGGTCCTAGTCTCATAATTACTATTGGATCATGACAGCATTTGTCTATGATCAAGCTCTTAACTTATAGTTAAGAATTAGGCACTTTGGCCAGGCCCATCTCGATGCCAGGGTAGCACATAAGTCACCGCTTGCCCTGGATCCTTCCTGTCCCACGTCGGGGACCCTGCTTTGGGGTGCTAGGAACTGAGAGCAACTGAGGCTTAAGTGGAGAAAGCAGAGGCCCGGGAGGGAATAATATTCGAGGCCAATTAATTCCCAAGTTATAAAAACATAATATTGTCTTCTTGTGTCTATACAAAACAGACATAGCTTTAAAGTAAATTATTCAAAAGGCACAAGAAGAGGAGAAAGGCAATATTAACTTATATAATATAAATTCAGTATCCTAGGAAGGTCTGACCTTGCAAATTAGCAGAGTCAGATTAAGGGAAAGCCGCGGATTAACTCTTTTGGGGAAGAGAGCATAGAGAAGTGATTATAACTAAACAAAGGGATGGGAGAGATTCGGGAACACCTTGATGGGTGAGACTGGGGTAAACCTAAACTCCGGGAAAAACCGGGACAAGCTACTTGTGGCAAGCAGGGAGAGGACAAAATAATGTCATCCTACACCTGTGAATACCTTAAGGAACTTGAGGTGGACAGATTATTGTAAATTTTTCAGCTCTTCCCAATGTAATCAAAGGGGTCCTTACAAGAGAGAGATGTAAGCAGGCCTGAGCCAGAGACACAGCTGACAAAGATAGCAGTGGTCAGAATGCTGGGGCACCACGGGTCATATCAATTCCTAAAGACAGAGGTCTCTAGAAACCGGACCGCATGGAGTCTCTGGGAAGAATCAAACTGTCAAGGTCTGGAGTTGAGCTTACTAAGGTTTTGTTTCTGATGGTTAGAACTCTAATACATCTGGACTGCTGTAAGCCACTAAGGAGGTAGTAATAAATAGTAAGAAATAATAAGAAGTTTAACAAGGTAGATATGGTGAAAACATGAACTCAGGAAGGTCAGATTTTGTGTGTGTGATGCAGAATACCCACCACCGTGGTTATGTGTGTCTAGCCTCTCTGTCAAGAAGTAAAATATGATTTCATCCTATTTCCATAGGAAATCTGCAATCTCAAGTTTACTTGTTGCCACAAAAATATATAAAACCTATTAAAAACTTCTTTTAAAACCCAAATTCATTTAGAATCCAAAATCTTGCTTACATGAACATGTTTGGGAAATTACAGATTGTTTTTGAGAATTCCAAAATGTCTAACACTAAGGAGAAATTATGCCTGCAGTCTGTAATCGAACATGTGAACTAAAAATTTAAGTCCAAAATTATAAAATGAAGGGATTTAATTTTTCTTTCAAGGATGCGCTAGCATGCTTTTAAAAGAATAAAAAAAATTACTTACACAAAACTACAAGAGTAGAACAGATTTTCATAACTGAGTCCAGAATTTTAAAAAGACACCAAATCATACATAAGATGTGAGCATGTTTGCAAATATATTTTAGATGAGCTGTCATATAATGTGACTTATTTTTTTGATCACCATATTGAGCGTAGGGAAGAAAAAACAAAACAAAATTCTGGTTCCAACTTCTAGAATCTAGACTGTTCATCTTACCTCTCCCTTGCTGTGTGTAAGCAAACTTTAATAGTACAAGTAAGGTGATAAATCTCTGCTCTAATTTGGCATCAACCCCACCAAGAAAAAAACTCAAATTTAAATTTGAAAAGGGTGATCTCAATCAGCATTACAGTAAGGACAACAGAAGACAAAGGGGTAGCCAGTTGTTTGGCAAAGTAGCTAACTTTGCTGCTTTACTAAAGGAGCTCAACTCTGATCTCACGAACCTCCAGGCCAAGATGAAATATTCTGAAGTTACAAGACATGGGTAAAAGTCAATGCTGATTAGAATGAGAATAAGATCTATTGTTAGTGAACAACAATATGATGCAATATGATTATCTCTAGTAGGATGACTGGGCATTGAATTGAACATTTTAATGCCTTTTTATACTTAACCTAAACATAATCTGAACCAACCCAAGAATATTAAAATGATAGCATAACATGGTAAATGTGAAATACTTTGCATACTTCTTGGTACTGAGTAAATATTCAATAAATAGTAACAATATGGGTTTTGATTGTGACAATTGTGACTAATAGCATAGAGAATAGAAGGTTCCACAGCCTGGAGCAGAGGTTCAAAGACTTATTTGGCCTTTTCAGAAAAATATCAGTATCACTCTGGAAGTCTACCTCTTTAAGTGAGCAGACACTGAATGGTCCAAATTGCACCTGAGGTTTCAGCATCCCCCAAGGGAGGTATTACTCACTTTGGAACACTAACCTTTTCCAGCAATCTACCCTCAGAAGGCATGAACTAAGCCCGAAGCAAAATTTTCATGGAAGTCATTGACCCCTACAATTCAACTTGGTCTGAGCTAATTTCCCACCCTAAATACCATAAAAGTTCAACTACAATTATCCCAGAACATGAGCTCTGGTCTAGGAGAAAGATCAGCAAAAGTCCTACCCTCTTTTCTTTATTTCATTCATCACCACCCAATGTATGTGGAAAACAAACAGACAAGGACTGAACCCTATTTAGCCCTGCTAATATCTCCTTCAGGGCTAGACATACAACAAGTATTGGGTATGTACTAAATGAAGGTATATATAAGCAAGTAAGACTAAGATAAGACAGCAACAAAACACCAAAGGGGAGGAAAAATAGAACATAACATTTAGCTTAAAGACAAAATAATATCTGTTCAAAAGACTTTTAGATACAGAAAAACTGATTATTTATTATAGATAGTAGAACAACTTAGAGATGTATATTTGAATCTTGTGTATTTTTCCATGAAAAAAAAACTGACAAATAAGCTGTCAAATAGACCAGTATAGTAAAGTGGCAGAATACAAAATCAACTTACAGAAATCAATATTAAAAAATCCTTTCTACATGCAAATAATTATAGAGAAGGGGCAAACTTAACAATCATAAAATACCTCTACAATTAAAACTATAAGGTACTGTTACAGTAATACGATACAAAAAATGGAAATATATTCTATATGTATGCACTGGAAGGATTAAGATTGATAAAATGACTGTCCTACCTAAAACAATGGAAAAGAAGGCAGCCTCTGTTTGCATTAAAGACTCCACCATAAAGTTCTTAAAAAAAAAAAAAAAGATTTATATAGCAAAGTAACAGGCTACAAAATAAATGCACAGAAATTCATGGTTTTTCTGTACGAAAATAATAAAACAGAAAAAAGAAAAATTTAAAAATTGTACCATTACAAATTATGCCTCAGAAAACCAAATACTTAGGAATTAGTTTAGCAAAGAATTGAAAGACGTACATAAAAAACTATAAATCACTTCCAAAAGAATTAAAGGAGGCCATGAGGAAATGGAAATACATCCCCTGCTCATGGACTGGAAGTATTAATATGTCAAAATGTCAGTCTTTCCCAAAGCACTTTGCAGATTTCTTTCTGCAAAGCACTATGCAGATTCAATGCAGTCCCTATAAATACCCAATGGCCTTTCGGGGGCGGGCACATCTAGCAGTGCTCAGGGCTTACTCCTGGCTCTGTGATCGGGGTGGTGCTCAGGAGACAGAGCAGTGCCAAGGACCAAACCCAGCCTTCCTGTATGCAAAACATGCTCTCAACCCGGTGAGGTATCTCTCTGGCCTGAGATTTGGAGTCTAGGAGTTTGGACTTTGGGAGTTGATATTTTTAGAGATATTACACTGGAAGTGAAACTATTTTACATGCAGTAAATAAATCTTTTAGGAATCCAGAAAGTGGACTGAGTAGGTAGCCAAACGGCACCTGAAATGGCCATCATAGTCCTCGAAACCTGTGAACATGTTAGATGGGGGCATAAGCCATTTTGTAGATGCAATAAAGTTAAGGATCTTGAGAGGGAGGAATTATCTAGATTATACGGATAAGTATTATTTCTGGTGGGGTTAGAGCAACACAAGAACTAATACAAGTACATAATTTTAAATACTGTAAGTCTGAGATCTTGGTGTTAAATTGTTGTATGGCATCAATTGTTTTCTAACTGTGAGTCCCATCTTTAAACAGAACTGACTTTAAGCAGTAAAGCCCTGAATTTATTTATTTTTATTCATGTACTAATTATTTGGGGGCCATACTTGCAAGCACTCAGGGATGAGTCTCAGCAAAGTGCTTGCAGTGACTCCTTATAGTGGGTGCTCTAGGAACTACACAGTGCCAGGGATGGCGCCTGGGGCTCCTGCATGCAAAAAATATATATATATATATATATATGTATATGTATACATATATACATATATATATATGCCAGCCCTTTGAACTATCTCCTCGCCCCCAAACATTCAAAATACACTATAACATCCTGGGTGCATTAATTAATTAATTAATTAATTAATTAATTAATTGTATTTAGATAGACAGCAAGTGTCTGTCTCACAGTGTAGTTTCTTACTGCAAACCCATTTTTGGCACGGTCCTCCCACAAGCAGGAGCCAAATTGCAAAGCTGGACGCCTATTTCAAGGGTTAAACTCTGTATCCAAAAGCAAAGGAAAATCAGAAGCCGGTTGAACATGGAGTCAATGTCAAGGATTCTAAGGAAAATAAAGCTGCAATTTATCTTCTCATATCCAGAATGCCAATCATCAAATGCAGGGGAGAGAAAAGTCTGCATAAAGCAACTTTACTCTTTCTTACAACACAGAAGAAAGCCCTGTCATTTGTTAGGGTTTTCCTTTCACTCTGAACATAAGGTCCTGGCAATAAACATCTGGAGTCTTGTCCACTGTAATTGTTTGCTTTTTACCCCTGTTTCATGACGCCAGGGTGATATTATACACGCTTCGAATTCCTTCTTTCATCTGTTTCCTTTTCACTGACAGTTCATAAAGGATGGTGCACATTGGGAATAAAGCTAGGCAGTTATTTTGTGAAATACCAAGAGAATTTCGGTTTTGTGTGTCTATAAGTGGAACCAGGGAGAATTTTTCCTAAGCTGCAGTAGTTTCAGTTTCCTGGGACTGCACCCAAATTCCCATGTGACCATGTAAGATCTGATCTAATGATTTGGGAAGCCCTGGGAAAGGTCCAATAGCAGCCAGATGTAGAAGTTGCATGTGAAACTGTTTCTACTTTTGTTATTTTTAATTAACAAATGGTTGGGTTTGTTGTTGTTGTTGTTGGTTTTATATAAGGGCAGAATCTCTTTGTGCATGCTCTCTATACATATTTTTATTTAATCATATCAAAATATTTTAGATATTACTTCTGCTTTGTACATAAGAAACTTAAGTTCAAAAATCTTAACAAATTAGTACCTGGTCACTACTAAAATGAAACACAGGCAGATAGGAACACTGGTATGTCTAGGCCTAGAACCCACATTCTTCTTGTTTTGTTTGGGATCACATCTGCTGATCAGGACTTATTCCTGGCGCTGTGCTCAGGAATCACTCCTGGCAGGTTCAGGGATGATATGGAGTGTCAGGGATTGAACTTGGGTGAGACAAGAGCCCTACCTGCTATACTATCTCTCCAAACCCAGAACTCACATTATTAACTATTTCCCTGGCCCATTTCTATATGACGAACATTTGGGTCCATTTACAATTAAAATTATTCAAGCAATATCACAAAGCAGCATATTTCAAGATATAATGTCGTACATCCACTCTATTCTCCCCAAAAAAGCCCGAGGAAAAGGCTCAAAGCACTGGTGAAGAATGAAAAGATGGGTTTTAAGTATTATCAAGATACTATTATCCCACCTAACAAAATTACACAATAGTTTCCAAGTGAAATCTCTAACTCCTGTTCACATTTACCTAGCTGTTCCTACGACATCTTTTAAGAATAGTTTGCTTGAATTAGGACCCAAAGATCTAAATGTTCTATTTAGATAATAAGTCTTTGGGGTCCCCTTTCATTTGTAACAGTTTTCCATCAGAAATATGTGGCTTTGGGGATGGAGCAATAGCACTGCTGGTAGAGTGTTTGCCTTACACGAGGCCGACCTGGGTTCGATTCCCAGCATCCCATATGGTCCCCTGAGCACCGCCAGGGGTGATTCCTGAGTGCAGAGCTAGGAGTGATTCCTGTGCATCGCCGGGTGTGACCCAAAAAGAAAAAAAAAGAAAGAAATATGTGGCTTTAAAATTTCAAATGCATTTGTAATCGTATCTGTGGACTAAGATGAGCAGTAATTTCACAAATTCACAAACTGACCTAAATGTGTGCTAGACAAAGAAGAATTCATCAGAAAGGCATCTGGCTCCCTCTAGTGTGCTTTCACAGTAACTGTCTCGTTTTCTCAAGTCAACAGGAAAACAGTCCTGATGTTAATGGCTAAGTTCTGTATGAGCTTGTAGCAATTGTTTACTTTTACATCGTTCAACAATGAGAAAAGAATAATTTTCTTCTCTTTAGTAACAGAAGACAACATACACCTGATGCATGTTAAGTACAGAGTCGATTCTTTGGGATGGAATGGAAGGTGTGTAGTCCAATATTTAAAGTAACTTTAGCATTCTTTGCTCCAGAATATCTTACTACAGTTTCAAGAATATCTCTGTTGTTCTAAATGCTCTTCTATTTCAAACTGCTACTGATTAATTTTATTAATAGCTGTATTGGGGAGATAAGATTTTTAAAAAGCGATTTAATGTCATAATTGCTTTTGTCGTTACATATAGAACTACAGAAGATAAAATAGAATGATAGACCAATGATACCTGATAGATAATGAAATAGGGAGAGAAAAGATGGAAGAAAAACATACACACAGATTACAACAATCCTTAACACTGGGGTATAAAAATCACAAGAGACAACAGTGTAAGCATGTAACCAAACCCCAAATAAAAGAAAATGTTAATTTTCAAAATTGTTTTAGTCGGGGCTGGAGCGATAGCAGAGCGGGTAGTGCATTTGCCTTGCACATGGCCGACCCGGGTTCGATTCCCAGCATCCCATATGGTCCCCCAGCACCGCCAGGAATAATTCCTGAGTGCAGAGCCAGGAGTAACCCCTGTACACTGTTGGGTGTGACCCAAAAAGCAAAAAAAAAAAAAATCGAGAAAAAAATTGTTTTAGTAATAAATTTTTAGTGAGTTTGATTTAGAAAGAAGGTAGGAGGAGGGCAAGAATCTTGGGTCACTGGTAGAAGGACACTGACACTGGTGGTAGGTTTGGAATTCGAGTGTTGAACGCCCAAAACTCATTTTTTGTAAATCACAGTGACTGACTAAGTAACAAATTTAAAAGACTGTTCAGGGAGCTGGAGTGATAGCACAGCAGGTGGGGCGTTTGCCTTGCATGCAGCTGACCCAGGTTTGATTCCAGCATCCCATATGGTCCTCTGAGTGCAGGGCCAGGAGTAACACTTGAGCATCGCGTGTGACCCCAAAAAGCAAAAAAAAAAAAAAAAAAATTGAAAAAAAAAGGACTGTTCATAGTACCAGGAGATAACAAAATAAAAACATAGTTTCTATCATGTATCATCAATATATGATAAATTAATATTTTGAAGCTAATAATTTATCACACAAAGCATAATTTATAACTAGTATAAAATTACAAAGTTATAAATCCAAGTTTTATATCTATTATAAGATTTTCATAAAACCATAATTTGTGGAAAATGAGAAAACATTAGTAAGAAAAATAGACACCTAATCTTGCAAAATAGGTTTATCTTTGATTATATTTTTGGTGGCAGGTGGTGAGTGAGGAAGGTATTCCCAGCAGAGCTTATGGCATTCCAGGGTCTCACCTAGTGATTCTTGGCCAATTGGACCAGCATTTGAATGACACGCAGGCCCTGTAGTACTGGGGACCACCTGGGCCATCCCAGCAGTGCTCTGGAGCCACCAGGATTATACCCAGTGGTGCCAAGAACGGGAATCGGTTCATGTGCTCTCCACTGCAAGGCATATGTTAGATCACTGAGTCACATCCCCACCCTTACCTAGAATAACTGTCACATCTATGAATATGGATATGAGTGCATTTTCTGCCAAAGCTTTAAACTTTAAAGCTATTTTTATTTGTTTCCTTAAAAAGTGTCATTATTCTGTCATGAGCCATATTTCCAAGTGCATTCCTTAAAGAAATAAAACTTTTTTAAAAGGCAGAGAATAAATTGTACCTATTGCTGGAATGCCTTAAGGGTCTTATTAAATATTTAGGACCCCTAATAGTAAGCACCCCTAAAAATCCCTCACAGAGAAATGCTCTTGGTAGCAATCATTCAGTTGTCTATGACCAGTCTCTTACACATGTAAGAAATCTTTTAAACTGTCAAAAAGAATGCTAAGTTTAGGAGAGCAGTGCCACCTTTGAATTTTCCCCTCATAGTTTAAGTACAACAATAAAATCCAACATAATTTTTGTTTAAAGGTGAATTCAATCTTCAGCCCAGCTGAAACCTGACCAGATTGTGTGCAGTGTTGATTTACTCCTCACTTACCGGTAAAGGATCGCGTCCACTCTGGGCATGATATAAACAGGACCCACAAATAATAGTGTTTGTATCGCTCTATCAAGATGACCTTGGCCGTAACTGAACAGCTCTGATTCTTGGGAAATGTACCAGTGTCAGATTGTTTTATATTTGCAATTACACATTGGGGGTATTAGTGCAAAACAGCATATAGTCCCACTATAAATTACAGTGAGTCCAAAATGAGGAACCTTCTGCACATGTGGATAAAGAATATAGGAATACAGGTGGCTTGAGAGAATCCCTCGAGTTGCCCACCAGATTGCACCGCACCACCTAGTGGCCATGGCCAGGATGGCAGTTCCTCTTGTAGAAGAACTCAAAAGTCAGGAATGACCATGTGGAAAATAGGCCTGTCTGGTCTTTCCTCAGGTGGACAGAAGGACAACTTCTAACTCTTTGTCCCTGCAGCAGCATAAGCACATCTTAGAGCAGTAACAGCCTATGTTGTTGATTCTCATTATTCATGGTAGTTATTCATACAAAGTGGTTGGAAACCCAGAATTAGCTAGTATGAGCCGCTGTTCCGAGAGGAAATCAGGCTTCGGTTCCCACGAGCCTCTGGTCACAGTATTTTCAGCAACCCATCGACATTTAGCCTTGGTTTATGCGTGCTTCTGCTTTAAAATGCCTTGGTTGCTATCTATTGTTGATTTACTAACATTGAGCTCGTGTCCAATGGCGCTGTAACTCATGGCTGAATAAACTTTTATCACCACATGTATTTTATTGATAAAGCACATCTCAACCTTTTCCATTAAGGAACTTTAGCACTCCACTTGGGGATCATTTTATGTTCCTTATTTATTTATTTTTTTTAAAAGCCACCATGATTTACAAAGTTGGTCATTAAAAAGTCATTTCAGGTAGTTAGTGTTCAAACACCACTTGTGTGACTTTCCTTCCACTAATGTCCCCATTTTCTTCCCATCCCCAGCCTACCCCCTTAGGCACATAACAATTTTACTTTATATTACTCATTCCAACAAAACCTTAAGAAATGGTGAATAGAATGATCAAAAAATAAATTAGTAAAAGCCAATTTGTGATTGCTATATGATGTTAACCTATGTAAATAAGAAAATTAAACTCTTTAATACAATATAATAAAATGCTTAGTCTCATTTACATAAGTAAGTTCTCAACTCTGGAATCTAAAGTATATTTGCATTGAATTTTAGTTTGTATTTGGATCTTACTATGATAATAATCATGCCCTATATGTCTTTAATAAAACTTTTTTTTATTTTATTAAGTCACCGTGAGATAGTTACAAGCTTCATGTTTGGGTTACAATCACACAATGATCAAACACCCATCCCTCCACCATTTAATAAAACTTTTAAAGAAATTCTGTGCTGATATATTTTTGGAGTTTACATGAATTTCTTAAACAGCAAAATCACCTCCCCCTCCTCAAACAAAAACACAGAAATGTGAAAAACAGGACACTGACTATCAAGAACAGAACACTTGCTCAGTGTGAGAAAATGGGGGGAAAATCAAAGGTCACCTATTCCATCTCAGCTGAGAAGTGTTGGTTGGATAATTCAATGATTTTTTTTTGGTGGGGAGAGGGGTGTTTTTTGGCTTGTTTTTGTCTTTGGCATACATTCAGGAATAGTTGTTAGCACTATCCTAGGCTGTCAACCAAGGAAGGTTTGGGCGGACAGGGGTGCTTTTCTAATGCTCTAACAGTTCTAATGTTCTAACAGTTCTAATGGTTCTAATAACCCGTTGTATACTGTTGTATAGTGATATGAAAAGCCCAGGCAGAAAAAACAAAAGGATCCTGGAATAAGTATCCATCATAGTCAAAGCATAGCTGTGACCATTCGAAGTGGTTATAGGAACACTATCATTCACTTTCCATACCTGTGGTGGACATCTTCCATGTACCTAGTTCCTATCAACTGTGGATAAGGCAGCTGTCTCAGCCAGGGAACATTTCAAACACATTTGGGAGATTGCTGATATGCATCAGCATGCCAAATCAGAGGCACGTGACTGTCGTGTATGTGGACCCACATGCGCACATCTGCCAAGCAGTATCCCACAGCCAACGTAGTCCAAACCTGAGCCAGAGCCTCAATCACATTACTATCCAGAGATTGGAGCTGCCATTTCCTTGAGATGTCACAGTTACTTGCTTTCTTCTTGGTGCCTTTTGTCATCAAATGTTCACCTAAGCTTCTTCTGCTTGAGGGGCATGAGCCAACCTGCCACCCCTGAGCGAAGCATTGGGGTAACTACGGTGTTAAGCCTCTGTGTGCAACCAACTTTCTGTGCTGATTAGCAGGCTTGGCTCATGCATTGTAACTAGCAACATAGCACAGTGCTCAGTGGCTACTCCTGTGTTTAACTGATTCCTACCACATACCTACAAAATATCTTCTGTATCAACCACTGTCCAGCATCGAGGAAGGGTCCCTTACAAGGGAAAGGGAGAGAATTCCCTGTATTGGACCCATCAGTTACTAGGCCATCCTGTTATATGCGACAAGCCTTCCATGTGGGAGCTACAGAGGAAAGGAACCAATTTCTCCTAAAAGGCTGGGGAGCAGAATCAACTACCTAAGTTACTGTGAATAGAATGATCAAAAAATAAATTAGTAAAAGCAGAATCGAGCATAACCTCTGTGGTAGGGAGCTGGCATTTAAAGCAACCCACTGCTCCAAATTTTACTTTGCCATAGTGGGGAGCTGGGCTTGCCCTGTGTGTGGTTTTGTAACCCAAGACTCAAGACCAGAGTCGAAGGTACTTCTATCCTTTGAGAGCCTGTTATGGCCTCACATGCTTGCAAAGCATGACGGGAAGCACCTAATTCTTACTCTATCTTGCTGTACCTAGTCTCGGAACCTTTCTCCGGTTGGGACCAAAAGCCAATGGACATCTTTCTTCCTTCATGGTGGTGCCATAGCCTCAGCACACAACCATCAGGGGCAACTGCAATGTCCAACAAAAATGGTGTGGAAGGGGACTGGAGAAATAGCATGGCTGACCTGAGTTCAATCACCAGCATATGGTCCCCTGTTTACCACTAGAGGTGATGCCTGAGTGCAGAGTCAGAAGTAACCTCTGAGCACTGCCAAAACACAAGCAACAAAATGAGCAAACAAAAATGGTGTGGAAGGTCTGCAACTTGCAAGATCTGTGCTTAAACAACAGATCATTGAGCCTGGGAAAAAAATCATTTCCTGCCCAGTCCCTGCATCCTGCGTGGAAAGAAAAGACACTTTTCTTTACTAACGGGGCAAACAACCGGTGCCATACAGTATAAACCATACACCACCTGTATCCCAATAAATCCAGAAAGAGTTATAAATATTTCATTGCTGCAAGGCAAGGATAAGCCTGAGATTTCTGGGAGGATCTTTGTCTTACTCAACCAAAGAATTTGAAAGACTAACCAGGTCCCTGGACCTTGTATCATTCATGACCTACACCCAAGTTGCAAGGACTTGTCACAGACTGGTTGCTGAGGTCTCTGAATTTGAAAAAGAACCACAGGTGAGCAGAATGGCATCCGTATAGGGGAAAAAAAACAGACTATGCAAGACAGGAACCAAGCAATCAGGTCCTGCACCAACCCAAGACAAATAGTAAGGTATATCCTCGGGATGACACTATAAAAGACCATTCCAAGTGTAGGCAAACTGCTCGTGGCTCCCAGAAGCAAGATCACTAGAAAAAAGGGAATTGGCAAAGCCAGAGAGATAGGACAGCAGGTAGGACGTTTGCCTTGCACTTGGTCAACCTGGGTTCAATCTCCGGCATCCCGTATGGTCCCCTGAGCACCACCAGAAATGATTCCTGAGTGCAGAGCCAGGAGTAACTCCTGAGCATTGCTGGTGTGACCCAAAAAGCCAAAAAAAAAAAAAAGAACTGGCTACATAATGATACATTCCAAGAGACAGTGAGTTGGTCCAACAAATTTGCTCTGGAGAGCACTGTTGAGACAAAGGTGTCTCATCTTGTTTAACTCCTGATAACCCACAGTCACACACCGGGTGCTTCCGGCTTGCAGACTAGCCAAATAGGGGAGTTACATGGACTCCATGCTGATTGCACTATTTCAGTCTTTCCAAATTGCTGAACTATTTGTCCCAGAATGGGACAAAACTCCGGGGAGCTGGTACTGCAGCACACATACCACCTGGTATGAGGCTGGAACATCACTTGTGAATGGTGGCATTGGGCCCAGATTATAGCCTTTATCACTGTTACTGAATGGCGAACTTCACCTTGAGACTAGAGTGAGACCGTGAGGCACATTAATGCCCAGGATACACTTCCCAATGCCAGGAATGTAGATGGTGTAATGGCAAGGGACAGTCGACCAATCCCCAAGTGACCATCATCTAGTGAAGATGCATTGCAGATCTTGTCACCCATTAATTAGGAATACTGGCTGGGAATTTTCCTGGATATATAAGAGGGAATACTTGACCCCGTCAACTAAGGCAAGGGTATGCTACACCTTCCTGGGAATACAGGAAATGACTATTTATTGGCATCTAATGCCTATATTTCCTGTTGGACACCTCCAATTCTGGATCTGTTAACTAAATGATGAGTAGGTCGTAACAAAACCCAACTGCATCATGACACTTGGAGAGAATTCAGCGTTGTCTACACAAACACTTGTAGTCTCTAAGGCACTGCCTCCACCCCTACTGCCATACCTGCCCATGGAGGTCACATGGCCATTTCAGTGTGTCTGGATAGTACCCTCTTGTACCTGACCTTGGGCTCCTCCCCCAGGAGCCAGAGTTTGGCCGTGCTCCCACTGCTGCTTGATGGTTGGTCTGGCCACCAGCATGGGAGAAGCTGTGACCATGAGAGACCATGTGACCATGTGACCATGGTTCTGCACAGCCAAAACACAGGCCACTGCATCTCCCAGGCCTCCGTTTCTTTTCCTAATTGGATTGAACTTCCTGTGATTGAACTTCCAATTCCTTCTGTTCCTGGGCTGGGCAGCTAAGACTCTCTTCGTGTTACCACTTTACCTGCTGAGTAACAGCGCACTTTACCCACTGCAGCCTGCTGTGGTAGAGAGGCGCCAGCCCCAATCCTTCCTCCGGGAACCACAACAGGACCATAGGCTACTTAACAGTCCACTGAACCCTTCTCCGGCATCTGCAGGAGCTGTTGGGCTACTCACTGCATCCTGTGACTATGACTATGCCAGCTACCAGCACCCTGTCCTGGGCTCTCAGCCAAAAAAGGTTCAGGTCAACTGAGGCTAGGGAAGAATACATGAGGAGCCATGAGCAATTAAGTCGTGTGGGAGCTCACTCACTCGCTCTCTCTGTGTCTTTCTCTGTGTCTTTCTCTGTCTCTCTATGTCTCTCTCTCTCCCTCCCACCCCCTCAATGCAGTGCCCCATGACTGTTAAAGTTCAGCAGAATGAAGGAGAGATTGCCAACCTCTCCTAAGCATGCAGTGTAACTCTTTTCCAATCAGAGGCATAGATGGGACTGCCGGCTGTGTCATACTGAGGAAAATGATCAGCTGAGGCAGGGGGCACAATCATCCCTCAGCACATGGCCTAGAGGCAGTGCCACTCCTCCCAGGGATGACCTGAGATTTCATGTTCATGCTGTTCATTTCCAAATAACCAAGTATCAAAGGCATTTCAACAAGTGTGTGTGGGGGGGAGGGGGGGCGGGATTCATAGACTTTCTCTAAGTAATGGCAACATTATCTCCAAGGAATGCCCATTGGTATGTTGTCAGGTGGAGCAAGAGGAAGCACGGGAGTACGGAGTGCGTGTAGGGGAAGGAGTAGCCATAAAAGAGAGGAAGTACCTGCCTCCTGCACTACCAGCCTCCTATTTGGCTCGCTTGTTGTGAACCGCCCAGGGAGGTGTGGGCTGTAAAGCCCTGCAGGAGCTCCAGTGAGGCCTGGGCACTGAGGCATCACCACAAAGGCAGACCTTAGGCTGCACTTGAGACCCACTTGCTGTACCTTCCCACGAAGATGATTCCCAGGAAGTAAGACATGGTAAGACTGAATAAGGCCAGTTCAAATGTAAAACAGGGCAGATTCCCTCAGAGGGGAGAAACTTTAGCAAGGACAAATCTGGAATGAAAACAACCAAAAGTTCAAAGTCCCTTTCCCCTGACATCCCTCTAGCAATGGGGAGAGGAAATGAACAGGCACCTCTCTGAGAAAACAGACACTTGCCAAATGGCACATGAAAACGTGCTCATCTTCTTGAAGTTCTTTTATTAGTTAACTCTAACTTCAAAAGCATCCAAAGTTTTGTGTGCTCATTTTACAGACAAAACTCAGGAATAAAACCAGTTTCTTTTCTCTTAACTTGATACTTACCATGTTGATCCAAGTATATGTAAATTTTATGACTTCATCTTTTCTAACTGCATAATATTCCATTTTGTAGATGTTAAGTGAAAAGAGTGAGAAAGAGAGGGATAGACATAGAAAGACTGTACTCATTTGTGGAATATAAAGTAACAGAATGGGAAACAAACATCCCAGAATAGTAGAGATGAGTGCCAGGAGGATTATTCCACAGCTTAGAAGCCGGCCTTGCATGCTGGGGGAAAAGGCAGCTCAGACAGAGAAGTGACCACCAAGTAAAAGGTGCTAGGAGATGCAGGCTGAGAGTAGACTATCGACCGAACATGATGTCCACTTACTACCTCTACTGCAAACCACAACACCCAAAAGGAGAGAGAGAGCAAAAGAGAATGCCCTGCCACAGAGGCGGGGTGGGGTGGGAGGAGGACGGGGTGGGGGTGGTAGGAGGGATGCTGGGACCATTGATGGTGGAAAATGGGCACTGGTGGAGAAATGGGCACTGGACCACTGTATAATTCAAATGCAAGCACGAAAGTTTGTAAGTCTGTAACTGTATCTCACAGTAATTCACTAATAAAAAAAATTTTTTTTGAAGTTTCTTGGTAATAAGATGATATGATAAGTTTGATGATAGCACTGTAGCACTGCCATTCCGTTGTTCACTCTCATCCTGTTGTAGCACTGTCATCCCGTTGGGCACGGTCATGCTCAATTTGCTCAGGTGGGTACCAGTAACATCTCTATTGTGAGAATTGTTGTTACTGTTTTTGGCATATTGAATATGCCACGGATAGCCTGCCAGGCTCTGCCATGCGGGCGAGATACTCTCGGTAGCTTGCCGGGCTCTCCGAGAGGGACGGAGGAATCGAACCCAGGTCGACCACATGCAAGGCAAACGCCCTACCCACTGTATTATTGTAGTAGGCTCAAGATATAGCACAGTGGGTAGGGAGCTTGCCTTGCATGAGCCAACACCAGTTGAATCCCTGGCACCCTGAATGGTCCCCTGAGCCTGCCAGGAGTGATCTCTGAGGACAAGAGGGTGTGACCCAAACCTCTCCCCTCAAAAAAAGTGTGATGAAATGACAGGCTTTATACTCAGGATGAGACACCATATTAAACAGAATGGGATCCATCACCATGTGTGCAGGTTGGCCCCGTTACTTTCCTTCAGGCCCGACCCTATTGCTGAGAAAGCATCCCTGGAATTTAGAATTCATGAGCGGGAACCCCAGAAAAAAGAAAGACTTTCTCAAAATAGGGAGAAAAATGTGATAGGAGTCAGTTAAATATTTAAATAGGATGCGATCTGAGCTTATACTCCAAGATGATAAAGCAAAACAGACAGGTTAAGGGGATTTAAAGCAATTTCCAGGCTGTATAGCATTATTTACAGCATATCTGCAGAAATACATCCCACTGTTTCATGAGTTCTTTGTCCTGGCAAAAATATCAATAGGGAAATTTGGAAACTGCAGGAATCTAATCTTCTCTGATCCAAGAGCCTGGAGGTGGAAATCTACATAAAATCAAGCCCTTAACCTAAACATCTAGGGTCCTACCCTCTTTTAGAGACTAAGAGGTGAGGTCACCAGCTGCAGAAACTACAAACTGCCTCTCCCTCATGCCTCAGGCATGAAAAGCACCAAAACTTCCTTCTCTAATGTACTCTCAATGTTATACTCTGAAACATAACTTACAAAGCCAAGTTATACTTGTGAGGCGGGTCTACCTTTGCTAGCCTGGGGAGGGCCATTGGAGACATTCTTCTTTATAAGCATCACGCTTTGTTTTATAGCATCAAGCTTTATTTCCTTTATCATGTGCTTCTTTTAGATAAATACCAGAAGCAAACACAAGTATAAGAAATTCTTTTCAATTTTAATAGAGTTACTCTGAACCTTGACAGCTCTCTCCAGTTACATCAATGACAAGAATTGCAGTCATTTTCTACAAGGAACTCAGACCAGACTGAGGATTATATCATTATATCATTACTCCAAAATTCTATGGCACATATTATTCCATTTTGTTCCTGTAGAAATTTAAGGTAAATGTTGCTAAAATTTCATCTTAGAGTGTCAGATTCTAAAATCTCCCTTCTCTGTCTCTATACTATCTATACTATATGAAGCATAGCATATGCAACCACGTAAAGGGTCACCAATAAGCAAATCATACTTTCTAACTTGAAAAAAGTAAGTACTTCAGAAAATCATTTATTCTCATCTAAAAATTGGACCCCAAAAAACTCAAAGCACACTAGTTAATATAGGATAAAATGCTAAAAATTTTTTATGAGCATGAGACAGCTGTACTGTTCAGAAAACATGTTGTAAATGTATCCATTTAAGCATGAGCATAAGATTAAATGTGCAGTAAAATTTCAGGATAGAATAATTAACACCAGCCAGCCAATTTAAGCTCTCAAATACCACTAATCATTTCAGACATGTTCATTTGGTAGTAGGTCACAGGATAAAATGCAGACATGGGGAAGGCCAGGTATGGGATTACTGTTATAATGGATATGAGCAATTTCGAAAACGAGTATATAGCCTGGACAAGAAAACATAACGCAAGGAATGGAGATAAAACTCAAAAATGTTTGGCAATCTCTAAATAAGAAAGAAAATCTGCACTCTGGCACCATGCAGAGAAAGAAGTGGATAAACTGTCTACTTTGGTTGATACTTTTAGTGAACTCTTGACAGCTAACCCATGAAAATCTAGACTTCACCAAGAGAATATTGTTTCTTCCAACTCTCTTACACATCAAAAATGTTGCCCTTTTACATTTTAGTTTTTATTTATCAGATAAAAAAAAGTGTTGTTATTGTATCTCATTCATGGCCTTCCTTCTCAAATCGCATTACTTTAACCATACAATTACTTTTTTAAAAAGAGAGAGAGAAATGAAGAAACAGAGCTGAAAAAAGCAATATATTTTCTTCATAATTCTTTATAATTCTAACAAAAGAACCAATGTTTGATGGACATAGTTGGTTAGATAACTAAGCAGCAGTACTAATATCCACTATGTCTAATAGGTTTCTCCCAATGTAATTTTGTAACCATTACCTGCACCAGGAATACTTTTTAACCTAAGTAACCTCTTTAGTGAGTTTTGCCAACATTCCAATTGTCTTTGCGGTAGATACCAATTTCACGAATGTTAAAGAAACTGCCAATGACTTAATAAGAATGTTCCAAACTTGTCATGTGCTAGAATTAAGGCTATTTCTTTTTCTAGGAATGTGGGATTCCAGGGAAAGTGAGATTTTCTTAGTTTAATATGAAGGTTCCTTGCACCACCAATAATACCCTCAATATTATCTTCCCAGTGAGAGTATGGGTTTAGCCCTTGTCCATTCCCTGCCAGCTGGGTAAACACAGCCAGTTGTTCTGATTTCTCCAAGTGTTCTTTCTGTCTAATAAGAAAGAGCAAAGGCTCTAACAGAAGAATTATATGAAGGACTTGAGTACGGCTGATCAGGCTCTTGCCTGGCACTGAGCCGACTCAGGTTCGATCCCTAGCTCCCCCCATATGGTCCCCTGAGCCCCCCAGGAGTGATTCCTGAGTGCAGATCCAGTAGTAACCCCTGACACTCCCAGGTGTGGCCCCAAAACCAAACAATATAGAAAACAAAATAGCGATTAAATAAGATCACGCATGTAAAGGTAGCATTGTGCAGACAATGCCCACTGCTCAGTAAGCAGAAGCAGCCACTGTGATCTTTAATTCTGCAGAGATTTTATGGTCTAACCCTGTGTCCTGTTAATTCTGAGACCTCTCTCTTAAATAAATAAGTGTCGGAAGAAGGCCCAATAATGTCAATGTGTGTTTCGTAACAATTAATCAGAACCTGAAGGTACTTAGGATGTAGTTTTTGACACGCCAAACAAATTTTTTTTCTCTCTCTATTTTCCTTTCCTGCCAAAACAAATGTCTCTTTTCTAAGTTCATCATGAAGACTATGTGAAAACTGCTCAAGGAGCTCTTTCACATGTTTTTCACTGTCTGGCTGAGTACCAGGTCCCCTGCTTTTTATATAAATTGTGGTAATTTCACCATCAACTCTCTCCTGACAGAGAACATGGAAATTTTTTACCGTATCTTCATAAATTTGGCACTTAGATTTCAGGTAAAGGAAAATATCGGTGTGGAGCACAAGCGTTTCTCCTCGCACGGCAGGCTCGGGCCCTGGGGGTGGGAGTGAGTCTGCAGAGCCACTGCTTCTCCGTACACGCCTCTGAGTGCTCTGTTGCTCACGCTTCTTCCCCTCACTGAAAAACCTCCTGCTTTGTTCTTCAAGAGACTTTGCTTCTGACAGCAAAGACTGCTGGAGCGTCTTGAGGGCCAGGAATGATCCTTGAACGGAGACCTTTCCACTCTGCAGAGCGCTGAAGCATAAAGTCGGGATCTTCCGTTTCAGGCCCCTCACCAGACTTTCCAGCCTGTCTTGGCTCCCAAAGACAGAGAGGTCCAGGATGGCACTTACACAACTAAAGACCTAAAATTGAAGAGAGAGGAGTTAGAGCATCCATGTCCAGGGGAACACAGGCTAAGCACCTGTTCTTCTGCCACTCTCCTTCTCCACAGCAGCTGTCCCACACTAGGCCGGAAATGCCCGGCCACACTTTCCTCTTGCATGATAGCAGCTCCTCCCAGAATCCCTCAATACCACAGGGCCATGGTGTTCTCTTTACAAATGTCCTTATCACATACCACACATACAGATTATTAAGGTGTTCGAAGAGACACAACACTTTCTGAGAGAAAACCTACCAGGGGCCAGAGAGCGTAGTGGGTAGGGTGCTTGCCTTGCAAGAGGCTGACCCAGGTTTGATCTCTGGCATCCCATGTGGTCCCCTGAGCACCTTACCAGATGATGCCTGAGCACAGGGCCAAGAGAAAGTCTTGAGTACTGCCAGGGAGTAGGGATGGGAGAGAAAGGGAGGAGAGGAGAGGAGAGGAGAGGAGAGGAGAGGAGAGGAGAGGAGAGGAGAGGGGAGGAGAGGGGAGGGGAGGGGAGGGGAGGGGAGGGGAGGGGAGGGGAGGGGAGGGGAGGGGAGGGGAGGGGAGGGGAGGGGAGGGGAGGGGAGAGGAGAGGAGAGGAGAGGAGAGGAGAGGAGAGGAGACGAGAGGAGAGGAGAGGAGAGGAGAGGAGAGGAGAGGAGAGGAGAGGAGAGGAGAGGAGAGGAGAGGAGAGGAGAGGAGAGGAGAGGAGAGGAGAGGAGAGGAGAGGAGAGGGAAGAAAAGGGAAGGGACCAAGGGGAACATAAACATAAAAACAAACTACACAATTGGGTCCAGAGTGATAGCACAGCAGGGAGGGTGTGTGCCTTGCACGCGGCCAACCCGGATTAGATTCATGGCACCCTATATGGTCCCCCAAGCACTGCCAGGAATAATTTCTGAGTGCAGGGCCAGGACTAATACCTGAGCATCGGGGTGTGGCCCAAAAAACAACAAAAATTGACCAGAGAGTACTTGGAATTTAACAGCTGAGATGAATTAAAGTTTAATTTTCTTGCACAGGTGTCCAGAGGGAAGAATATTTATTGTCTCCCATATAAGGAGCATTTGGAGAACAAACAGAATCCAGAAGTTTCAATACCTTCAACATCACACCTTACCTTTTCACTAAGATGCCAGACAGTGAGGTGAGCTCCTCCCATTCTCTTTGCTAGATACTGACTCCTTTGTCTGATGCTCTCAGCAACTAAGTAGAAACATCGTCATTAGAAGTGCTTGTGGCATGATCTACCAATAATTATCTTAATTCAAACTAATAACCATGTTCAACTCTTAGATTGAACTAGATTACTTATGTTGCCTTGAATTTTATTTTACACTTTCCTCTAAATTCAGCATATCCTACTTCAACAAAATAAAATTAATTTTATATGTAAATATAACCTTAATTTTACTTTTAAATTGTACTTTTAATACATATGTATCTATATATGTCTTAAAATATGAATTTATATATACATATGTAACATTTTTAGGGGACACCAGGGAAAGAAACAGAGGGTTAGGAACAAAAACCTACAGGTCAGTATCTCTGATGAATTCAGATGCAAAATTTCTCAATATGGAGGTGAAAGGGAGAGATTTATTTTTTTCAACAAAATCATAGGAAACAACAATACATTAGCGGGATCATATATCATGATCGAAAGAAATAAATTCCAGGGATACAAGGATGATTCAACGTACACAAATCAATCAATCAAATGCTCTATATCAACATAGGGTATATAAAAATTATACAATTAAATAGATAAATAGATGCAGAGAAAGCTTTTGATGAAATTCAACATGCATTTATTACTAAAAAAACAAACTCAAAATGGCGACAGAGGGAACATATATCAACATAATAAAGGCATATTTGATAATAGAACTAGCATCATCATGACAGAAAATTGAAAGCATTCCTTTTAATAACAGGCACAAAGAAAGATGCCCACACTTACCCTTATTATTCAACATAGTATTATAAGTCATAGTCAGAGCAATTGGTTAGAAAAGGATATAAAAGAAATCTAAATTGGAAAAAAAAAGTAAAGCTATTCGTATTTGCAGATGACATGGAACTTGTACCTAGAAAAATCCTAAAGATTCCACTAAAAAAAAGTTTTTAGGAATGATAAACCAATACAGTAAAACCAAGCTACAAAATTAATAAGCAAAAATCCTTCTGTTTTGATTTGTTTGGGGCCAGACCTGGCTGTGTTTCCTCCTGGGCTCAGGGATTACTCCTGCCCGACTCCTGGGCCACAGCACAGCCGTACCTGCTACAGATACTTTCGTTTTCATGTAAGCAACAATCAGAAGAGAACCATCCAGAGAACAATGTTATTCACGACTGCGTCAGAAAGAATCCGGAGTCTAAGAATAACCACAACAAAGGAAGGAAATACTTATACATAAAAATATTGTTAAGAGTCCCACCAGGAATGATCCCTGAGCTCAAAGCAAAAGCAAGATCCAAGCCCATGCAGAAGCAGCTCAAAAACACAAAACAAAACAAAAACTTATTCCTAGTCATTTATCTAATTGCAGAATTAGTCATTCAGTTTTATCATAGGCCATTTTCACATATATTTTTCTAGTACATTACTGTGTCATTTTCATATTCAGCATAGAATGATTTTTAAGCTGCTTTAAACTATCATCCACATGGATTGTTCTAATGAAATCCTATTTCCAATTTCTTTAAATTAAATAAGTATTGCTAAAATTGTAGAAATAGATTTGAAAATACCTTTTTTTTCTCTGAATATTACATAGGCAACTCCCTTGGTTCTTGTTGGATATATCACAGCTTCAACAGCTCTACTTCCACATGCCTGGTCTTGGAAGTAACTTTTCACTAAGGTGGTCAGTTCCTTATCACCAACACGATCATATGGAAGACCAGCAACTACAAGTGTTCTTTCAGAAGCTCTGAATTTCTCGATATTCAAAACTGACACCTGTAAAAGAAATAGCGGGCTCAATAGATAAGGTTCCTGGACATCATAATAATCTGGACATCATAATGATCATCATCATAACGTCTAAAACAACAGGAAGGGGGAAGGGAGAAATGAAGAGAAAAGATTACACTTAATAAAAGGCAACGTAACAGACCACTGAGGGAGGCTGTTTCCGTCAGTTTGTTTGTTTGTTTGTTTGTTTGTTTGTTTGAGACACACCTGGCATAGCATGATTTTTAAGTTCAGGGCTTATTCCTGCCCAGGAAATGCACTGCCATGGTTCTCTATGCCCAGCTTGGTGGAGTCTGGAATACTGTAAGCCAGGAATAAACTCTGAGCCGTTCTCAATGGTAACTGTGCAAACAGATCTGCAGCGCAAGGAGAGGGTGTGCGTGGCAGTGCAGGGAATAACCCTGCCACCTGTTGTCAAGGAGACCATAGGGTGGCAGGGACCAAACTCAGGTAGGACACATGCTAGATGGCTGTACTATATCCTGGCCCTAGCTTTTAACTTTTACATTCATAGGTTAAGTGTTTCAAATACCAAAGACTTAAATGTGCTTGCAAAATAAAACTCTGCCCAATTTTAACACTGCCAATGTAAGAATGAGGGCAGGACTTGAGGCAAAGACAGAAGAATAATTACCCCTTATCTTAAAGATAAATTACTATCCAAAATTTAAAGTATACTAGATATGTTATAAACATAATTTCAAAGATTTAAAATAATATTGAAGAATTCAAGCTTGTACAGGATAAGTCAGGGATTAAAACCTTCAGATTTTTTTTCAGAGCATAAGTTTGTAGAAAATGACTAAAATTGGGGCTGGAGGGATAGTATAGTGGATAGGTCATTTGCCTTGCATGTGGCTAACCCGAGTTCAACCCTTAGTACGGCATATGCTCCCCTCAGCACCATCAGCAGATATCCCTGAGTGCAGAGCCAGGAGTAAGCCCTGAACACCACTCTCTGTGGTCAAATAAAAAAACTAAAATTAGTGATGCCTGGCAACAGGACATGCATTCTTTTAGTATTTCTTTGGTACCTGTGAAATAACTAGCTGACTTTAGTACACGGCTGACTGCAGTTTAATCCCCAGCATGGCATGTGGTCCTCCAGGGCACAGCCAGGGTCACTTCTGAACACAGAGTCAGGAGTAGCCCCTAAATACTACTGGGAATAGCCCCCAAAACAAAAAGCATACAAAAAGAAAGCAACCCAATTTACAACCATTTTTCTTTTCTTTTTGGGTCACACCCAGCAATGCTCAGGGGTTACTCCTGGCTCTGTGCTCAGGAATTATTCCTGCTTTACAACCATATCAAAAAAGAATTAGGTGCCTAGGAACAAATTTTACAAATGAGGTAAAAGAGCTGTGCATTGAATTCCTTAAATCAAAAAAACAGTAGTCACGAAGATATGGGAAAATATTCAGTGCTCAGGTGTAGAATTAACATTCTTAGATGAATATCTTATCCAAGGTGTTATATAAATTCAACAGAATCTCTATCAAAAACCCAATGGCATTCTTCAAGGAAATAATACAAACATTACTGGAATTTGTGTGGAACTACAAAGTAGTCCAAAGAAACAAAGCAATCCAGGAAAATGAGGAGAACAGAGCATCACATTCCTTGACTCAAAACTGCTATGAAGGCGCAAGAGACAGTACAGGGGTTAACAGCACTCTCCTTGTACAGGGCCGACCCCATTAAAGTTCCCACACTGTATATGGTCCTTTGAGCACTGCCCCCACTTCCCCCAGCACAGAGGCAGGAGAAAGCCCTGAGCACAGCCAGCTGTGACCATAAAATTTAAAAAAAGATAAAGAAAAACTCAGAAAACTCAGAAATAGTTGCTGACGCAAACAAAGCTACAGCGGTCAAAATGTCATCATATTAAAATCAACATAGATGTAACTGTACATCACAGTGATTCTCTAGTAAAAAATTAAAAAAATAAAATATAATAAAATAAACATAGATTCATACATGTATGAGAATTAAGAGTCATAATTAAATCCTCAGTATGCACAGATCATTTAAAGAAAATGACTTAAGAGAATAAAACAGCATAAGTCTCTTCAATAAGAGATGTTAGGGGAAAAAAAGTAGATTCTAGTCACATGCAGAAGAATTCCAACAGATTTATCATCTTGCATCATGCACAAAAATTCACTCGAAATGGATAAAGCTTGGATGTTAAACCTGGAAACCATACAATGAAGAAAATGAAGGCAAAACACTTTATGATGGTGCTTTGGGGAGGTGTTTTCAAAACTTAGACTCCAGTAGCAAAAAAAAAAAAAAAATAGTAAAAGTGAACCAAAAAGACTGCATCAGACTAAAAGGTTTCTGCATAGTAGTGGAGTAAGGATAGACTCTCAGATCAGTGGAAGTGGACTGAGCCCAGAGAAAGACCCTGAGGTATATGGACAGTTAATCTTTGATAAAGGAAGAAAAAAAATCAATAAATAAAGTAGAGCAAGGAAAGTCTCTTTAACAAATGGTTTTAGGAAAATTGGTCAGTTTCATACCAAAAATAAATAAATAAATAAATAAAAATTCTCAGATTCCTTTCTAACACCACACACAAAAGTCAGATCAAAATGGATTATAGATCTCGGTATCAGGCCTGCATTTATAAGTTATACTGAGAGAAACATAGGTAGAATACTTTATAACATTGAAAATAGATGCATCTTCAATGATTCAATGCCATTAGCCAAGCTAACAAAAGTAAAGATAAACAAATGGGACTACATCAAACTAAGAAGTTTGATGTACTCATTTCTTTTGCACTCTAAGGTGCAAAAGAAATGAGCACAGAATAAAAAAGATACCCATCAGACTGGGAGAAAATATTTTCCCGCCACTAATCTGATAAAGGATTAAAATATAAAATATATATAGCACTAGCAGAATTTTACAAACAAACAAAAAAAGGGGGGAATCCAACCAACCCCATCAACAAATAGGAGTAAGACATAAATAGAAACTACCTACAAAAAGACAGACACATGGCCAAAAAGCATATGAAAAATGCTCTGCAAATCAAAATAACAATGAGATAGCATCTCACACAGTGAAACTACCACACACATCACAAAGGGAAAAACCAAACAGTGCTGGTATGGATGTAGGAGAAAAAGAACCCTCATTCACTGTTCAGCCTTTTTGTTTTTGTTTGTTTGTTTTTGCTTTTTGGGTCACACCCAGCGATGCTCAGGGGTTACTCCTGGCTTTGCACTCAGGAATTACTCCTGGCAGTGCTTGGGGGACCGTATGGGATGCCGGGGATCGAACCCGGGTCGGCCGCGTGCAAGGCAAACGCCCTACCCGCTGTGCTATCGCTCCAGCCCTGTCCAGCCTTTTTGGAAAACAATATGGACTCTTCTCAAAACACTAGAAATTAAACTGCCATAAAATCCAGCAACTCCACTTCTTGGCATCTATCCCAGATGCTCAAAAATTCTATTTTAGAAAAAATACTTTCATTCCTATGTGCATTGCAGCACTATCCACAATAGCAAAAGTCTGGAAACAATCCAAGTATCCAAAAACAAATGACTGGAGAAAGAAACTTTGGTACATATGCACATGTAATATTACATAGCTATAAAAAAGATGAAAGATTGTAATTTGCTACTATGTGGATATATTTGGAGAGTATCACGCTAAATGAACTAAGTCAGAAGGAGAGAGATACAGCATGATCTCATATTCATATTGTGGGACAAGAAGAAATAAAGTAGAATTATAACAAATACCTAAAGACAACAGAAACTGAAAAAACTAGTCTTCAGAAGGAAGCTTACTTGCCCCAAGGGAGGACAGGGGAAACTAGCAAAGAAATGCGATTGTGAGTGGGGACACTGGGACAACAGTAGAGGGAAGTGGACACTGGTGGAGGCTGTGGTCATGGACTTTGTTATATACATGAAACCTATCAATCATTAACCACAACATCTAAAAGAAGCTATTTTTTTAAGTAGCACTGTAGCACTATCATCCTGTTATTCCTCGATTTGCTGGAGCAGGCACCAGTAATGTCTCCATTGTGAAACTTGTTGTTACTGTTTTTGGCATATCGAGTACACCCTGGGTAGCTTGCCAGGCTCTACTGTGCGGATGGGATATTCTCGGTAGCTTGCCAGGCTCTCCGAGAGGGATAGAGGAATCAAACCTGGGTCAGCCACGTGCAATACAACGCCCTACCTGCATAAAAAAATAAAACAAAATAGTATACCCCCCCCCACCAAAGTAATCCAAGATTAGGAAGCAAAACTACCTCTGAAGAGAGCAAAGATGGCTGAGGTAAAATATTAAAGACCTAATTTAATTAAAAATTCAAGAAAAGGAACCAGAGAGTTAGTACAACAGTTAAGGTGCTTGCCTTGCACATGGAACCTGGGTTCGATTCCTGACAGTCAATACGGACCCCGTGGACTTTCAAGAGTGATCCCTGAGCACAAAGCAAGGAGTAAGCCCTGAGCATCACTGGTTATGGCCCTAAGACTGGAAATAAAACAAAAATGCAACCGGAAGGAGGAGGTGCAGCCACAACACCTTCTCCAGATGGAGCCCTGGGGACACTGAGCAGCAACTAACACGGCTCCGGGATTCGGGACTGGGACACATCCAACCTTTTCTAAAACCTGAAAACATACAATCTTTTAATGGAAAACTAATTATCAAATGCTTCCTTAATAGGGTTATCTTGTTTGGGGGGTATAACTCCCACAACAATAGTGAGTTTTGTGTTGAAATATGGAACGTAATCAAGGTGAAGAGAAAATGAAGTGAAATTCATCAGTTATACAGTTGGGGTGGGGGGCGAGGGGTATACCAGGGATTTTGGTGGTGGAATATGGGCACTGGTGAAGGGATGGTGTTTGAATACGTTATAACTGAGACATAAACCTGAGAACTCTGTAACTTTCCACACGGTGATAAAATAAAATTAAAAAAAAAAAGATTATACCTTGAGCCTTCACAGTTACACTTACTTTTTAACCAATAATTAATTTTCTTAATAAAAGTAACATCAGAACAATAAAAAAAATGCAAGAGAACGACCTCCTCTCTCTTTCTCTCTCCTCCCTCCCTTCCCCTCTCTCTCTCTCTCTCTCTCTCTCTCTTTCTCTCCCTTGCTCGCTCTCCACACACACACACACACACACATACACACACACACACACACACACAATTTTCCCATGACAAAACATCTGCATTGCAAATCGGAAGCAGCAAATTCAAAACTTCACTTTAAGCCATGTAAGAAAATCATAGCAATTTTGGAACGCCTTGTAAATCATGGAAGGAATTATTTCAATGAATATGCTCAAGTTTTTTTCTTAACTTCGCTGTAACTTAAGACTGTATGGAAAACATCCTTTTATTGAGGTCAGTTAAGACAATGATGACTTAGTCTCTTTTATTTTATTTATTTATTGTCTTCTTGGGTCACACCCAGCTATGCTCAGAGGTTACTCCTGGCTCTGTGCTCAGGAATTACTCCTGGCGGTGCTCAGAAGACCATGTGGGATGCGGAAGATCGAGTCTGGCTTGGCCGCGTGCAGGACAAACTTCCTCCCCGCTGTACTATGGCTCCGGGCCCCCGACTTAGTCTCTTTTAAACCACGATTAAATATATATTTTTAATGCTGATAGCCCTTTCAAGAGACCAATACAGGGTTCAACCACATGCACAAGCGCCTTACTTACCCCCGTCCTACCTCTTGGAACCCACAGTCGCATTGGGCGGGAGATAGGTCAGCGCTCAAGGTACTAGCCTGCGGCATCACAGTCTCCCAAGCTACGCCAGCAAGAAGCCCTGAGCACAGCCAGGTGCGGCCCCAAACTTTAATAGAAATAAAAGTCTTCAGTGGTGGCATTTTATCAAATCTATGTTCTATGAAACTTCTGCTGACCAGTGAGAAAATGAGAAAACTTTGTTTTGGTCAGGCACTAATGAGAAACAGTCTTTCACTCCGTCCACTCATTCATAATCTTTAGTTTAAAATCCGTTTTAATCGCCGAGGTCGCGCTCCTGGCCCTGGGGGAACGACGGGGCTGCCCCTTGCACCAGACAAACGCTCCTGCAGACCCCCGCGCTTGCACCCGCGCGCAAAGCCCGCGCCGCTGCTCGCAGAGCTCAGATGGCCAGCGAGAACAGGCATCTGGAATTTGCAGCTTATCCCAGCCAGCACAGATGGTGAAAACACAAGGGCCCTTTGTGTCTGGAGAAAGAACAAAGGCCCCAGGGGAGAGGAAGGCCCCCTGCGCAGGCTGCAAGTCCGTGGCCCGGCCTCCATCCCCTTACTGACTTTCCCAACTAGAAACTGTGGCCTGCCTCCCTAGCGCGAATTTTCGGCTGCAGTTCCCTCCGAGGGGGTTACTGAAGCCCCCAACTAACCGGACTCCAAGCCATGACGCCCCCGAAAAGAGTCAGGGTGCGGGGGGCTGTCGGGGCGGGCGCTCAGGCCGGTGCAGCCGTGCTCTCGCCCCCCGCACACCCCGCGCGCTGGGTCCCAGGCGCGTCCTGCGCCTTTGCCTCCCTCGCCCATGCCCAACCTGCTCCAGATCCCTGCGAGGGGTCGTGGGCACGGGACCAGAGCGAGCCAGGCCTGGACCACCCCAAACAAAAGCAACTTGCCATGGTAGAGCAGAGACGCGCCCTGGGCGGCGAGGTGGACGCGGACGTCAGGGAGCGCCCGGGGCAGGGCAAAGGAGTTTTGCTTTCGGTTTGGGGCTCCACCTCGCTGGGTTCCTCCCGCTCCCCACTGTTTCTGCTGGAGCCTGGCCTCGCGCCTCCTAGGTGGGGTCTCGGACCTGCGGAGACCCGCTGCCGCCGCCTGCCAGGCGCTCTCCAAAGTGGACACAACATCTCATTGGAGACTTGAAAGCACGCTGGCGGAGGGCGTGGGAGTTGGGGGCGGGTGTGGGGGGCAAGGGGAACGGTTCTGATAGATGCTCTGGGTAGATTGTCCGGCTGCTGGGACTGTCTTGTGCCAGGTGTGTCTAGGTGTGTCCCCTAAAGGATGCTGTCCAGTCTCCTGCCCACGGGACCCAGACTCCTGAGTGCAGGGCTATTAGTGACGTGGGGATTCTGTGTCAAACTTCAAAGTCCAAAAAAGACCTAACAGGGCAAGCAAGGGGCTGCAGATCTACGGCGACTCGGATCCACTCGAATAAAATCCATGCAGAGAGAAAGTAGAATCACGCGTGCTGAAACCGGTGGTGGGAAGAACATCAACTGAAATCAACAGGAGCCTCAGCATCCACACTGGAATCTTTTCCCGGGAATGATAGGTGAAGGATTAGGGCCAGGATTAGGGCCAGGAGTGCAGATCCACCCATCTGTGCCATGGAACCTGACTTCAAGGGACTGTTCAACTTTTAGGCAGTCAGTAAAAAGGTTTTAAAGGACCAATTTGGCTCTGCTGGGTCATGTGTGTGTGTGTGTGTGTGTGTGTGTGTGTGTGTGTGTGTGTGTGTGTGTGTGTGTGTGTTTAAGGCAAAGTGAATTTGTTTAGGGTCAAAGAATTGCAACTTAGGGTGACTTAAAATTGGCTCCGAAGAGAGTTAAAAGATGCTACGGAACATGAATAGCACCTTCCTCCCAGCCAAGCTTGAACAGGTCACCCAGGGCCTGTGTCCCACATTCTAGGAGGTTTCCCTAGAATAGACCTGACCCACCACCTCCCAGCCCAGTAGTCTGTCCCAAGAAGTCCCATCTTAGAGGCACATGCCTCCTGTGGCATGAGATCCATGTCTTGATTGCACCAGGAGGGAGTCCGGACATCTCCAGCGTTGTCAGGCAGTTGCTGTGCTTCTCAGACCTGGGACCAGGCACAGTAGGGCCCTGGTCCTGACCACTGTCTATTTAAATAATCATGTTACCATTTGCACCAACCTTTTTTTTTTTTTTTTGCACAGTAAAAATCATTGCAACTATGTTCTACTCTCTAAAGCATTCTGTCAAATGAACTGATTTCCTGGAACCCCACATAATTTCCTCTTGGGCCAAGCTCAACTCCTAACAAGCACATGTTAATGGAAAGTGGATGTATTCCTAAGCTCCTGGGTTCTTGAGAATTGTATGAAAGATTTGCCTACAAAACTCAGATGCTTAGGAAGTTTAAGTTTACTGTACAGTTCAAGTAGTTGCTCCGGGTCCCTCTCCAGTATACACTCTCCTTCCTTTCCTGATATACAACTTCACCCATGCCATCCCTTGATGCCCACACCAATGTACAATATCTTAAGTCCCTCGTTGCCTGCTGTGTCCCTCTCCGTCTGCTCATCTCTGGCATGGTGACCTGTTCCCGTGCCTGCACTGGTCTCTATCCAGCATATACTTTCCTTAGTCTGAGATCCTGAAAGCTTGTGGCTTTCCGCTCTGTACCTTTGTCACTGGGTCTCTCTGGGTCTGCACCCTAGCAGCTCCTTCCCCTCAGTTCCTTAGTCTCCAGCCACGGCCACATGTGCATGGCTTACACCCCAGCTATTTTATCATCAGTCTGGGGAGGGGTAGGGAGGAGTGGAGAGGGCTTCCTCTTATCTGCTGCTGTCTCCCACCCTCAACAGTCCCAATATCTGTTTTCACTAGAAGGCACCTTGGCTGGCAAAGCTCAAAATACAAATCAACTAATTTACATGGAGATCACGTGGCAATCCAACCTTCCTTGCCGGTGTATCATTGTGAGTAGCAGGACAGCCCCAGTGACTACCACCAAGATGTATACACATTCCATGATCCAAAGGAGTGTGGCCCGGGCTAGTACCACTGGCAAGTGTACAAACACCACAGCTAGACCTGAGTTATCACAACAGCAACACCAAAAGGAAGGGAAGTGGGCTGGCATGAAATGAAACTACAGTATCATCATCATCATCATCATCATCATCATCATTGACAATCATTGATCGTCGATTTCCTTAAGTGGTCTCAGTAATGTCTCCATTCTTCCTAGCCCTGAGATTTTAGCAGATTTAGCAGATAGAAATTTTGCTCGTCCTTCCCAATGGGGCTGCATTGAAGGCTCTTTAGGGTCAGAGGAATGAGACCCATCATTGTTACTGGTTTGGGCATATGAATATGCCACGGGGACTTGCCAGGTTCTCTAAGAGGGAGAACTAGGCTATAAGATGTTACGCAGCCATGAATCTTGGTTTTATAGTCTCTGGATGTTGGACATTGATGGGATTATATGGCGCTGGCGGCAGTTTGTGGGTGTGACTGCCAAGCTACTGGAAAATGGGGGATCTGGGCGTAAGAGGCCCAGTCCCAATCTGAGCAGGCTTGGAGATCTCAGCCTTGGGTTCTGCACACCTGGCTTCCCCTGCCAGTTCCTTCATGCGTGAGGCTTGTCTGAACCTGTGGAGAGGGGCATTGAGCATGGCTGTGGCTGGGTTCCAGAGGTCTTTGACTTCCAGGGCTCTGTCAAAGCAGGGAGGGAAACTCAACCCACCCACTCCAAGGGGCCCCAGTGAAGACAGCCAGGCATGGAGGCAAGAGACTCAACTACAGTATATTAAAAGGAATGAAGAAAGAAAAGATGGAGGGAGGGAAGGAAGATAGGAAAAACTTTAGTATGGTTTGGTTAAAGAAAATGAGTGTGAATAGGTTTCAGTGGCCTGGAGAGATGGTGCAAAGGGCTAGTACATGTTTGAGGCCTGGGTTTGATCCCTGGCACTGCCTGGTCTCCTGAGCACTGGTGGGAGAGACTTGTGAGAGACTCCTGAGCACTTCACTGTGAGTAATCCCTAAGTTCCACCAGGCATAGCCTGAAAACAAACAAAAAAGAAAAGTTTGAGCCGTTCTTGCTTAAAAATAATTGGGGTCAGAGAGATAGTTAGTGGGCAGGGTGCTTGCCTTGCATGCAGCCCACCCTGTTCTTTCTCACCAGCACCTGTTAGAACCAAAGTACAGCCATTTTAGGCATGAACCAAAGTACAGCCATTTTAGTTGTTAGTAGCCATTTTGCTGTTCTGTGTGATTATGTAACTGACAGCTGAACTGGGCTGAACCTGAGACCACAGCTTGGGAAAGGGAACAGAATGAACAACAATAAAAAAAATGCTTGCAGACAGTGTCAGTCAATTAGTAAAAAAGAAGGAATCTAGTGGTCGGCCAGACATGGAAAGAATAGAACAAAGGTGGCACTAACCAATCAGCTTATATGTCAGTTAGGAAGAAAGAACAGTGTGGTATTAGGGTACTTAAACCTTTCCCCGCAGTTAATGGGGGCCTTATCCATTCTGTATTTTCTGTGGGCTGTGTGCCTGGCTGGTCAGTCTAACACCTCTCTTTAATAAAATCTTTGAACTCCTCATGGGTCTTGTGTTTGAATCACGGACCCTAATAACCCTCTGTGGTCCCCTGAGCCTCACCAGGAGTGACTCCTGAGCACAGAGACAGAAGTGAGCCTGAGCACCAAGGAAGGAAGGGAAGGAAGGAAGGAAGGAAGGAAGGAAGGAAGGAAGGAAGGAGGAAGGAAGGAAGGAAGGAAGGAAGGAAGGAAGGGAAGAGAGAGAGAAGAAAGAAAGAAAGAAAGAAAGAAAGAAAGAAAGAAAGAAAGAAAGAAAGAAAGAAAGAAAGAAAGAAGAAAGAAAGAAAGAAAGAAAGAAAGAAAAGAAAGAAAGAAAGAAAGAAAGAAAGAAAGAAAGAAAGAAAGAAAGAGAAGTGAGTGGAAGGGAGGGGAGGGAGGGGGGAGGGAGGGAGGAGGGGAGAGAGGAGGGAGGGAGTGGAAGAAGGAAAGTGAAGAAGAAAGAAAGAAAGAAGAAAGAAAGAAAGAAAGAAAGAAAGAAAGAAGAAAGAAAGAAAGGAAGGAAGGAAGGAAGGAAGGAAGGAAGGAAGGAAGGAAGGAAGGAAGGAAGGAAGGAAGGAAGGAAGGAAGGGAGAAAGAGGGAGGGAGGGTGGAAGGGAGGGAGAGAGGGAGGAGGAGGAAGAAGAAAGGAAGAAGAAAGTAAGAAAGAAAGGAAAGGAAGGAAGGAAGGAAGGAAGGAAGGAAGGAAGGAAGGAAGGAAGGAAGGAAGGAAGGAAGGAAGGAAGGAAGGAAGGAAGGAAAAGTAAGAGAGAGAGAGAGAGAGGGAGAGAGAGAGAGAGAGAGAGAGAGACTCTAATTCTATCCTGTGGCAAAAAGTTCACGCCTATGAGCCCTGAGGTCAGGAGATAGTGTCTTGTTTCTTCCTCAAACAGCTTATGAAGCAACTGCAGTTGAGCGTAGTCCAGAGGTCTGGCCCTGTTTGTGACTTGCTCCAGTGACCTCCCTTACCCCGTTCCTCCATATGTCAGCTTTCTACCTTGCCAACGATTATAACTTGTTTTCGCTGATGGGGTTCAGGACACATGACTCCAAGAGTGTCACTGAGCCATACTGTGACATTTGAGCAACATTTCAAGCAAACATTTCAAGGTGAACTCACGTCATGGGTCCTGTGGGCTGGGCAGGACTTCTCCCCGCCAGCAGATCATAAAACTCCAGCGGTAGGTATGACTATCCACGAGGAGGACTCTGGAGAAACTGACCTTGCAAAGTGACCCCCACTTTATTACCTGAATCTCGCGTAATCAAACCCAGTGTATAAACATTGAGGTTCCACCATTTCTTCAGGTCTTTCTTTATTAAGGCCCCTGTGTCCTATAAAACTTACATTAAATAAATGTGTGTGTTTTTCTCCTGTTAATCTGTTTTGGTTTCACTTCCAAAAAGGAACTTAGTTTAAGACTCAAATAGGTACTTTCTTTTCTGGCCTGGCTGGGAGTGAAGAATGGGGCCACCACACCCAGGAATGATCACAGGCTACTCCCAGCTCTGTCTTGAAGGAAAGAGGGTCATTTCTGGCACTCTAGGACATCATGATGCTGGAGCTTGAACCCCGACCTTCTGCATATAAAGCACATGCTTACTCTGTTGAGCTCTCTGGCCCGCCAAGGAATTCTAGACAGTGTTTAATGTGGAACTAGGGAGAAAACTCAAAGAACTAGAATTCATCTCTGCAGGCATTCTGTGTTTGATCCCTGGCATTTCAGGGTTTCCAGAACCCCCAGGAGTGACCCCTGAGAAGTGAACCAGCAGCAGAAAGCAGTGTCCCTGAGCTCTGCTGCATGTGGTCAAAAAAAAAAAAGTAATAGAAAATAAAAAAAGAATATTCAGTAAAACCTTTTCCTCCCCTATATTGCCAAATTTCCTTAGGAAAACATGACTCCAAGTGTGGCAAAATTTAATTCCAGAAGCATATTATAGAAGTGCTTCCCCCCAAATATAATTGATCTCTTATAGCCTGGGTTAAAAGATTTTTATTTCACTCTACTTTGTTCCCCTAAGTAAAATCATGTTGGTCAACAATCATGTTGCTCTAATTATGTACGGAACTCTATTACTACATGTTTTCCTTATATCCATATTAAAATGTGAGATATACATATTTTTGTTTCATTTTTATTTTAGGCACCATGATTTACAATGTTGATACTGGCAGAGTTTCATGCAAAAAAAAAAAAAAAAAAAAAAACCATTCCAACACCCTCCTCCAGAGTGTCATTTCTCCACCATGCCCCAGTGTCTCTGTACCATCACCCTGCCTCCCACTCCACACATGTTTTTTAAAAATAAGATAAAAGAAAAATCAGTTTTGGTCACACTGACAGGCTTAGGGACTATTCCTCACTTGGTGTTCAGAGGACCAGGTGGTATGGACAATGGCCTTAGGCTTTCAGCATGTGAAGAATGTAACTCTAGCCAATTGAGCTTTTTTAGTCTCCAGGAGAATAATTTTTAAAAGACTCATACTAAATGCCAAAATGAGCAAAAAGACAGTTTCGTTCTGTACTATGAATAAAAATACAGATGAAGGGCCCGAGAGATAGTACAGTGGGTAAGGCACCATAAACCCCACTAGGAATGGTGCATTTCTCTCTCTTTCTCTCTCTCTCTCTCTTTCTCCCTCCCTCCCTCTCCCTCTCCCTCTCTCTTGCTCCCTCTCCCTCTCTCTCATATATATAGATATATATGCATATATATAAAGCCATTGTAGTGAACATACTGAAAATCCCTAAAAGAATTTCTATTTTTCAACCTGTCAACCTAGTAATTCCCACCTCGCAATGTGATCAGTAGTGCAGAAAAAAGATTTGAAAAGCAAGATATTCTGGATTTACGTGTATCAGACCAGTGAAAATATTTGTAATCTTTTGTTTTGTTTTGTTTTCTTGGCCCATACTTAGTAGTGCTCAAGGATTACTCCTGGCTCTGTACTCAGGAATCACTGCTGGCAGGCTCAGGTGACCATATGGGATACAAGGGATCGAACCACATGCAAGGGTCAGCCACATGCAAGGCCCCAAGATTTACAATCTTAATGCCCATTGATAGGGAAATACTACTTCGAATGGGGGCACAGATTCAAAAGATGCAAAATCATGTGGTAGAAAAAAACAACTTGAAGAAAGGACAAGAGAATGTCACTGGCTCTGGTTGTGGTTTTTCCGTGGCTTTTATTATCTTATTGTTCTTTAAATATTTTTCAAGAACGCACATCTTTTCATATTATTTATTGGGTTTGTCTGTGTGTGTCTGTGTGTCTGTGTGCGCGTGTGTAGGGGGGACATTCCCAGCAGTGCTTGGGGGCTACTCCCAATGTGGTTCTCCGGAGGTGGGGGAGAGAGGTGGGGGTTGGGGGGATCACACAAAGCTTGGAGAGAAAAATGCAGTGACACGGTTGGAATCTAGGGCTTGTGTGCTCTAGTTCTTTGAACTCTCTTCTTGGCCTCCTTTCCTTTTTAAACACCTACTAAATATTATTAATGCTGTTCACTATGTAGTTTTAGCTTTCCACCTCCCAAGTGTGTGGTGGGATTGCTCCTTTGTGTTTGATAGGATGAGGTCATATATTTGATTCTGACTCAGCTGTGAATGGAAGGGACATTTTTGTTTTTGGTTTTTTGTTGCTATTCTTTTCATTTTATTTCCCCCATTTTATTTTATTTTTAGAAAATTCACAATAATTCATTACATTCAATATTCCAACACCAATCCCACTACCATTACACCTTCCCATCACTGTTATATCAAAGTTTCCAACCATCACCCAAGCCTGCCCCAAAAGAAGGTCCTCAATAATTTATTTTGCATCGCTTGTTATGAATAATCCATTAAAAATGATCCAAAAATGTTTCCTTGGAGGAAAATGTGTGAAGATTGTTGAATCTGGAGCCATTAAGTGGAAGGGACATTTTGGACCAAGAATTTAATTGTTGATTCAAGGAATACCCTGGAGAGTTCTTTTCTTCTGTCATGTTATCCAGGACAAGGATGCTGACAATTTTAACATTGGGCCCCTGAGTGGTCTACCTAGAGCTGAGTGTTATTTGTTAATCCATCAGAGACGTGTTGCATGAGCAAGGAATAAACTTTTATTTTTTTGTCCAGGACTTTATACTTTAGAGGCAGCTTGCCATATAAGCATCGCATAATCTATCCTGATTGATACAGAAACTGATATTCTGAAATGGACCATTGCACTAACCAAAAGGGGAAAGCAAAAGACAATATACAACAGTCTAAAATGTGTGACTTGGGCTTAGGGATCAAGTGACAGGTAATTAGACAACAGTTATCATAGAGTAGGTGGATAATTATTCACATTATGTAGTGGGAAAAACATTTGGCAAAACTTCACTTGTGACCACTTATGAGGCAGATCATGTAGCTTGTTAACTTCCAGAGTTTAAAAAAAAATAGTGTGGAAAACAAAATAGTGTATGTAATTACTGCGTGCTTTTGACAAAATAATAAGAAATTAAGAAATAAGTATGTTTGCATAAGTAATGGCCAATTTGGAAGAAAGAATAAAAAGGAAATTTTAAAAATCCATAAATATGGAAATTTACAGGCTTACATAAATAAGAACACTTCTCATTCTCAAAACTGACAAGAATTTTTAGTAACAAAATCTAAAAGAACCTTGCTTTATGCCAAGAATCAAATCAAGGTCTACATCTCTGAAAAGATTTACAGCTAAAAAAAAAACACCAATTAATAAACCCTTTGGTTTATTAAATAAACTCTTTCAACTGAACAAATTGATTCCAAAAAAGTAAGGAAAAGAGGCCTACAGGATTCAAATTAACCCAAATTTAGTGAAGAGAAGGAAAGAAGAATGAGGCCAAAAATGCAGAAAATTCTAGCAACTCTAAAAAGCAACCTAGAAAAAAATATGTGGACAGGGGTATTAGCATATGTACTTGTCAAATTAAAATACATAACAAACCTACTGAAGTTTTAGACTATAGCATATAGATAACCAATCACCCAGAGTAAAGAGACTGATTATCAAAACTTTATGAGCTTTGATCCTGGATATAGATGATTAGAAATTGCTATGAAAGTTTCTCAGCCTTTAAGTACATAATTCAAATGTCCATTCTAGATGTTTCCAGCATAACTAAGAAAAACAAACTGTCCAAAAACTATAATTATAATGAGAAAAGAAGAATATTTCAGGCAGTAGAATCAGGACCTAATCAACATTCCAGTTCTCTACTTGGCAGCTTACTGGGCACACATCTACTCAAGGAACTTTGGGACGGCAGTGGTTCAGTGATAGTTATGTCTCCAGTCCTTCCCTTTTGCAGATGAGTTTATTGCAGTTTTGTTTTATTCTGTTCCACCACTGTAAGTGTTGCCTCTAAATAGAGAAGAGTAACATCCTGACCTTGACCTGTTATGAATTTATCACAAATCACCTGGCATTCTTATACTTTGAGTTGGATGATATGATTGATGGAGTTTTTCATTTGGGGGAATACTCATAGTTTGTGAAGAAGAATGATTCAAATATTTCTGGCCAATAGGTAAGGGCAGACTACACTAGATTTTATCTGGGAACTAAACCCAGGGCCTCAGGCATGCAAGGCAAGGGCTCTACCACTGAACCACATCGTTGGTCCTATCAAGTTCAACTCTGTTTCTCCCTAGTTCCCTAGGCATCTGTAGGTATGGTGATTTTTCTGGTTACTGAGATATAAAAGGAAAGGACATTGGTCACTTCTGGGTCACTGAATTTAGTTACTGTTTTAAGACTTCCCAGACTTTACTCTGTGATTCTAGAAGCCTCTCTTGGCATAGGACCACTAAGTGGTCAGGGTTAAGTATTCTACTAACCTGTATTTGACATTCATTATGAGTGAGAACTAAACTTGTGTTTTGTTCAACCTCTGATCTTTGAAAATTGTGTGACTACAGTGTAAGTTAGTTGGTCTTTTATTGAGGGGGGCTGGGGAGCAACCACATCCAGTCATTCTAGGGATCAGCTGGTGCTGGGGATTGTATGTGGGGCTCCCACATAGAAAAGATACACTTCTGCCCATTGAACCAAGTCCCCAACTCAAGTTAGTTGTTCTTGACTGACAAATCTATAGACAACAATGGAGCCTTGTAAGACCACAAGTCATCATTCCTGACCCAGCATATGGGACAGAGTTTCTTTACAGATCAAATGAACCTACTTATTCTTGGGCTTTTTAAAGCCCCATATTGCAACATACAGTATTTTAAACAGTCAATACAGTATCTTCTGGTAAATTTTCAAAGACAAATTTCCTCCTTTAAAATCTCTAAAACTAGAGCCAGACAGATGGAATAGAGAAGGGATCACTAAGAAAATGATTGCTAGAGGAACCAGTTGGGATGGGAGATGTGTGCCGCAAGTAGATAGTGGACCAGACATAATGACCTCTCAGTGTCTGTGTTGCAAACCATAATGCCCCAAAATAGAGAGAGAGTATGGGGAATATTGTCTTCCATGGAGGCAGGGGGAGGGTGGGAAAGGGGGGATATACCTGGGATATTGGTGGTGGGAATGTGCACTGGTGGAGGGATGAGTGTTTGATCATTGTGTGATTGTAACCCAAACATGAAAGCTTGCAACTATCTCACGGTGATTCAATAAAATTTTAAAAATTAAAAAAAAACACCTAGAGCCAGAGAGATGGCATAGGCATTGAAGCACTTGCTTACAACATGGCTGACCCAGATTTAATTCCTAGCACCTCAGATAGTCAGTCCACTAAGCACCACCAGGAGTGATCTCTAAGCACAAAGAGTCTTTGGGTGGTTTTTGTTTTGTTTTGTTTTGTTTGTTTTGGGGACACTCCCAGCATTGCTTAGTACTTCAGGGTTTACTCCTGGTTCTGTGTTGAGGGATCACGCTTGGCAGAACTTGGAAGACCATGTGGGGTTCTGGGGGTAGAATCCGGGTTGGCAGAGTGCAAGGCAAGTGCCCTACCCACTGTGGACTAGCTCTCCAGGCTTTTCTAAACACTTTCAGCTTCTACCAGCATAAATATTCATTTAATATGAATTGAAATCTGCTGTTGGGTCTTCATTATACATATTGTATTCAGATAAAATCTGACCAAATATTTAATCTTACCAAAGATAGAAGTCTTGAATTTAACCATCCTCCGTTACTGCAATTTACCTCTCCCCCCAACACCACTGGGCCCGAACTCCCAGCCAGAGGCTAAATGAATGAATGAGTGAAGAAATGAATAATAAAGAAGAAAACTTGTGTCACCAGTCATTTTGAAGAGGACATAACCAGGAACAAACACTTGGTCCTCTGGGTAAAGGAGCGGTCAAGAGAAAAGATTACTCTGATCTCTGAGAAATACCTTTGGAGAGGTAGAGTGAGTGAGATGCTCCACAAAAGGGAAGGTCCTGTCAAATCTGAAGTGGTCACAAACTGGTCAGGTGTTTTGGAAAAATCTTGAGTGAAGTCTGCATGTCTGTAAGTCTGGGCCAAACAGAATCAGGTCACATGACCAGGCCAGACAATTCCGAGCAGTAGGGAGGGCAGTGAATCATTTAAGGCTGTTTTCCCCAGACTGGGCACCAATCCACATAATAGATGAATGAAAATGTTTTTAATTTAGTGCACTTTATTACAATTGAAAACAGCACCATTTTAAACAATTCAAAATCATGTACATAGGCATCTTAGAATAAATGGATGCTGAAGAAAAATAATTATTTTGGTTAACTATTGACAGTGATTTGGGCTCAGAAGCTGTCATATGATTCCCTGAGTCTGTTCTTCAAAGTATGCCATGTAAGGCTGGTTGAGACAACACTTAACGACTTCTACTTCTCCTCCTCCATTCTTCTTTCGCTGAAAGTGAATGTTCACTGAATCTTCCACAGATTCCTCATCATTTGTTGGAATGGCTTCCATTCCGGTCAGCAGCACCGTTCTCTTTGACAGTCCAGAGAACACCTAAGAAGATAGATAAAAATTTTTCTAAGATTTGGAATTGCAAAGTTTCATTTTTATAAACTCGGCTGAACATGCTGGACTTCATCTTAGGACAGTCAAGCTGCAGCAGGAAGATTTTTCAAAAGTTAAAAAAAAATCCTTGTCAGGTCAGAGTTTCAGGAGGATCACGCTGGTGACACTGTAGTGAAGAGTGAAGAGAGGCAAAGAGGAAGGGAACGACATCTCAACTTCTGCAGACAGCAGGTCCAGTCCAAGAGCGAAGCAGAGAGGAAAGAATGAGAAGACTCTGGGCTCACAGGAAAGCTAGAAGGAAAATGTGGAGTTGAGTCAAAAGTTTTAGCTTGCCATCTATTTTGTTAGGTAGAAAGTGATGGCCTACAGCACCCGGTATTCCCAGGCAGTCCCCCAAGTACTAACCAGGCCCGACCCTGCTTAGCTTCCAAGACCAGACGAGATAGGGCATGTTCAGGGTGGTATGGGTATGGGGCTGGAGCAATAGCACAGCGGTAGGGCGTTCACCTTTCACGCGGCTGACCCGTGTTCGATTCCTCTGCCCCTCTCAGAAAGCCCGGCAAGCTACCGAGAGTATTGCATCCGCACGGCAGAGACTGCAAGCTACCCGTGGAGTATTGGATATGACAATATGCTTATTGGATATGCCAAAAGTAGTAACAATAAATCTCTCAATGAGAGATGTTACTGGTGCCTGCTCGAACAAATCGATGAGCAACGGGATGACAGTGACAATGACAGAAAGTGATGCCACTTAGCACCCAAGGAAAAAAAGGAAAAGGAAGAAAATTGGTGGGTAAGACTGACACAGGCAGGTAGGTTAGGGAAGGCCCTCCCCCCCCCCCCCCCCACACACACACATGATGGCAGTGAAATTTTTGGAAGTAATAAAAGCCACTAGCCCTGAATCTGACACACCTTGTGGATACAGAAAGCAAGATCTGATAAGACCTTCTCCAGCAATAGACCCTGAGGAGGCTGACATTCTCCCTATAGAAAAGGCGTGAAGGAAATTACTGGAGAACCCTCAATTCCTTCCTTTAATATGATTAATTCTCAGCTAGCCCAGACCAGAGAAAGCTGGACCCATCCTCCAAGAGAAGATCCAGCAGGACCAAAGATCAAAGGCTGCACCCAGTACTTAGCAACAACCCTTGCAACAGACTCTTATCTAGGTAGAAGCCCCACATGAGGGCAGGTTGGACAAACCCTATAAAAGCCACCTTGAACAGAGGAAGTGCGTACATATGCTGTGTCCATGTGCTGCTTGTGCCCACATGGCCAAGCAGCCCGAACACATGTATCACCCACATTTCCCCTCAAGACGTGGACTTTCATGCTTTTATGTCTAATGCTGGATGTCTTCTGCCCTTGGAGAAGCCTGGGTGCTCCGTTGAATGCATTACTCTCCACTCTCTCCCACTTTCTCTTCCTCCTTCCCTTCAAAAACCTCCAAATAGAATCTGTTTTACTTCACTGCTTGTTTACTCCTGAAATTCTTTTCTGCAAGGCAAGGCAAGAATCCAGTAACCCTGGGTCCCAGGTGGCACAGCTGTATACATTTATCTGTTAAGCAACCCTGGGTCCCAGGTGGCACAGGGAGAAAGGGACCATTTTTCTCCTCCGCTTCATATAAGCCACCCGTGGGGTCTACTGACATCAAGATAAGAATTTAGAAAAAATGAACAGGAAAATCATGTTCAATGACCAATGAGAGTAGATGCGTGAGAGAAATGTAGTTATGTTTCCACAAATGAAAATAAAGACTGTGTAATTATCAGAGTCATTTCCATTTAAAACAATTATGTAATCAAGATACAGTGTTTTCATGAGAATATTTCAAAGAAGACAAACATCCTCCATCAAGCAGGAAGGAAAGAACCCTGTTGATATCCCTCTCTGAGAAGGCTCAAACAATAACAGACTCACAACTTTTTATTGTTTTTGAGGTGGCGTTAAACAGAAGGTTCTCAAGATGGAAGAAAAGAGTTGACTTTACCTGGAACTTCTTCAAGTACGTTTCTACATATGGAGAGACAGTCACTTGATGGCAGTCCTTATTTAGATAAAGAAGATGGTCTTTCTTTTTCAAAATCCTATCAACAGCTAGAATTAAATTCAAAAAGAAATTATAACCCTTTTTAATAAATAACAGTTTTAAACAAAAGCTAAAATTGCTCTCAAGAATAATGACATTCTTAGTAAATGGTGAATTGAGGATTGTATTTTTTAATATTTATTGTTTTTTACAATAGCATTAACATATATGCATTCGGTATGTAAAGTTATCCACATCCACCACCACTTTTGTGCCCCAAACCATTTGCCACTGCCCTTACATGACTTCTAATTCACTTTCCCGCCCTCCGTGCCAGAGCACCACATCCATCTTGCTCCCCACCTTATACTCCCTTCGGTAAAATCAGTTTTGTTGTCAGAGTTTAAGATTTTGTTTTTACTTACCATCATCCATTCCCTTTCTTTTGTTTTACACTTTTTTGGGGGGGTCACACCCAGCGATGCTCAGGGGTGAGTCCTGGCTCTGTGCTTAGAAATTATTGCTGGTGGAGCTTAGGGGACCATAAGGAATGCTGGGGATTGAACCCGGGTCAACCACATGCAAGGCAAATGCTCTTCCCACTATACTATCGCTCCAACCCCATCTTTTGTTTTTGTTTATACACCCCATATGACAGAGATAATCTGACATTCATTGTTCCCCTTTCAGACTTTTTTCACTTAACATAACACCCTCTACTTCCACCCCAGTGTAGCAAAAGACAAGATTTTATCCTTTTGTCTAGTTGAGTAATATTCCTTTGTGTATAGATACACAATTTTTGTATCCATTTATCTGTTAAGTGATTAATTTTTAAGAAATATATATGGGATTCATTACTAATTCTCGTCTACTTCAATTTAGCAGAAACTTTCCCCTACAGGGAAAAAAGGTAGTGCAAATATTGCATAATACTTAGCAGAAATATTCCTTAAGAATATCAAATAACAACCCTCTGCACCTAAAGACTTTGATTCCAGAGACCTAACACATTCGGGCATCCAGCGCAGCTTCTAATAGCAATGCACTGGGACTGTGAACTGGGCTACAACCCCGTGCTGCCCGGGGGTGGATCTTTCCTCCCCACCCTGTCTTCCTGCATGGAAAATGGCGGTGGCAGCAGCATCCACATAGCAGGAGCCATCTTCTAAGACTCCTAACCCAGAGGTATATGATTTTTATACTTGGGGCTCCTAGGGAATCATGGGAAGTGGGTGTAATGGGCACACCCTCTGCCCAGGTAAATTCGGAGCTGCTGAGAGTGAAACGGACCCTCTGTGCCTAAAGACTTTGATTCCAGAGACTTCTTACAGCAATGCACTGGGACTGTGAGCTGGGCTATGCAATTTCTGGCAGAATTTTCCCTGGACTTTATACAGAAATCCAAAACCTGATGTTATAGACTTAACATCTATAACTGTCAGCAATGTGAAATGGTTTCTTTTTAACAGGTCTGACTTGGGGGGAAACTCTAAATAATAACAGTGAGTTTTTGTTGAAATATTGAAGGTTATTAAAGTAGCAGCCATTTCTCTGGACTGTGAACTAAGCAACAGCCCCACGCCGGCCAAGAAGAGGAAATATCCCTCTTTCCGGGTTGTTTCCCATTTTCATGGAGAAACGCGGCGTGGCGTTTACCATACTATGAGGCGCGGGATGGGGGATGGGCGGGGGGAAAGGAAAAGGAAAAAGGAAAAAAAAAGAAGAGTTATGTACTTGGAGTAGTGGGGCTACATATCTCTTCATTCTCAGCAATGGAAAACTAATTATCAAATGCTTCCTTAGTAGTAGGGCTGTCTTTCTTGGGGGGAAACTCCAACAACAATAGTGAGTTTTGTGTTGAAATATGGAATGTAATCAAGGTAAAGAGAAAATGAAGTGAAATTCATCAATTATACAGTTGGGGGTGGGAGGGCGGGGGCGGGGAGTACACTGGGGTTTTTGGTGGTGGAATATGGGCACTGGTGAATGGATGGGTGCTTGAATATTATATAACTGAGACATAAACCTGAGAACTTTGTAACTTTCCACATGGTGATTCAATAAAAATTTAAAAAATTAAAAAAATTAAAAAATTTTTTAAAAAAGAATATCAAGTCACTTTTTTCCCTTTTTCCCTTCCCCTTAACGACCCACCCTCTCAACAACCTACCTATTATTGGCATGGTGCAATGGTTAAGAATAAAAACCCTTGTGGGTAAGGCTGTGGAGGAGTTGGAACCTGGTACAATGTTGGGGAAAACATACAATGGTGTAGCCACTGTGGAAAGCAGCGTAGCAGTTCCACAGAAATATTAAACATAGGATTACACCATCCAGCAATTCCACTTTTAGTTACAGGCACAAAAGAATTGAAAGTAGGGACTGAGTTATTCACACTTCATTGGGAGCATTTGGCAAGAGTCAAAGGTAGAAAATAACAATGTTCATCAACAAATGATTAAATAAAATGTGGGATATACAAACAATGGAATATGATTCAGCCTTAAAAAGATTTGTTTTTCTGTTTCTGGGCCACACTTGGTGGTGCTCAGGGCTTACTCCTGACTCTGTGCTCAGGGATCACTCCTGTGCTCTGGTGGCACTGGGGACAGAACCCAGATTGACCACATGCAAGGCAAGCACCTTACACTCTACTATCTCTCTGACTCTCAGCTAAATAATATACTACAGTTACACATTCAAATACAGGAAAAGCTTAAGAATATATTAACAAAAGCAACTGTTAAATCTGCTATTTATAAATCAAAAAAATCTAAACCTCTATATAATGGCTTGGTAAAAATTCATTTAAACCTAAAAGAAAATAACACATAATTGTATTTTTAGTCACCCTAATAGTCTCCTCTGGAGTAAAGTTCTTCCCTCCTAAAATACCCTTCTTAGTCATGATAGGTGAGATAAAAGACACAGTTAGTTCAATTACGTGTACACACACACACACACACACACACACACACACACACACACACACACACACACACTTGCTCTGTCATATATCCACTATGTGATCTTCGATACATTACTTATCTTTCCTTTATCTCAGTTACCTAATCAGGAAAGTGAGCATAACAACTACCTCCAAAGATTCTGTGGGTCAGAGGAGACAGAGCTAGAGGACACTTTGTTCCTTGCCTGATATGACACAAAAATCACTGTATCACTGTCATCCCGCTGCTCATCAATTTGCTCGAGCAGGCACCAGTAATGTCTCCATTGTGAGACTTGTTACTACTTTTGGCATATCAAATACGCCACGGGTAGCTTGCCAGGCTCTGCCATGCAAGCAGGGTACTCTCGGTAGCTTGCCAGGCTCTCTGAGAGGGAGGAATTGAACCCGGGTTGACAAGGCAAAACCCTACCTGCTGTGCTATTGCTCCAGCCCAACACAAAAATAGACTAATAGAAAATTATTTGTAATTTTGTCATTATTTGTAATTTTGTCATTCTCAGTAGCATTCATGGAAATAATTTTCTGGACACGAGTTTGTAAGATTACTCTAATTAGTATGGTAATAAATCATCAATAAAACGGGGATGAAGAGATGTATAAGGATTAAAGGCCTTGCTTCATATGCAGTTGACTGTTTCCATCCCTGACACTGCATGGTTCCCCCCACCGCCAGGAGGGAGCTCAGAGCAGAGATTTAGGAGTGAACCCCAAATTCCAGTTTACCAGGCACAAACCCATATATCCCTTCCCCTCCCCCCAAAAAAGGTAAAAGAGGAATACTTTGAGAAATTCAAAAACATAATTTAAATGGCAGAACACTTCTTTAACTTTAACTAAATGTCTGAGTACCTCCACTCTCCACAAATGTGATGACAGCACTCCCGGACTCCTTGTCATACTCCACGTGATCCACCTCTCCGCCTCCACTCCGGGACTTATAAAAGGTTAGTTCTAGCTTGTCTCTCATGATATTTTCAGGCAGTACATCAGGAATTCCAGTGATCTTGATCTTCATCTTAGAAATTTCCACATGAAACTGGAAAATTGTGCTTATATTCAGAAATACAGATGAAAATGCCTTTGTTTCAAAGAATCTTTTTGTTTTGTTTTGTTTTCTGGACCAAACCCAATCATGCTCAGAGGTTACTCCTGGCTCTGTACTAAAGAATGAATTTGGTTGGTGATCTTGGGAATATATGGGGTGCTGGGGGTGGAGCCTGGGTTGGCTTTATACAAGGCAAGTGCCCTACCCACTGTATTATCTCTCTGGCCCCAATTAACGGAATTCTTAAAAGCTTTCCCCGTGTTACCTGGAATCTGACTCCAGAGCTTAATGGAACAGGACCAGCCATCATCTCCACAGCTACACCATCAATCATCACTTGATGTTTTCCTATGCTGATCACATTTTGGGCAACTGAAAAAAGGTTGAGAAATATGAATTTCTAATATTTGAAGTTTTTACACTTTCAGTTTAAGATCAAATTGTTCTGGACATTCATAATTATCCCCTCTTTTCTCTCACTCTTACATATAAATATATCTAAGTTATAAATATAAATATATCTAAGTATACATCACTGTATCACTGTATCACTGTCATCCTGTTGTTCATCAATTTGCTCAAGTGGGTACCAGTAACATCTCCATTGTGAGACTTGTTGTTATTGTTTTTGGCATCTCAAATACGCCACAGGTAGCTTGCCAGGCTCTGCCGTGCGAGCAGGATACTCTCGGTAGCTTGCTGGGCTCTCCGATAGGGACGGAGGAATCAAACCTGGGTTGGCCGCGTGAAAGGCAAATGCCCTACCCGCTGTGCTATATTATATATGTATATATGTGTATATATATATACATATATGTGTGTGTTTATATATATATACTGTGTGCGTTACCAGGGATTAAATCCAGTTCTTCACACACATGGAAGCAGACAGGCTCTCTACCATTGAGCTCCATCAATTTACTCTAATTTTCAATAACTTAATTTTCTATTTTTTCTTGGATTTACCCAGTGAAAATGGTCTTGCTATGATTTAGGGCATAATTATGTCAAACCATATTAGCAAACTTGAAATGCAAAAATTCTCAGGAAATTTTAGTTTTATTTTTTAAGAGATAAGCCTCACAATTCTCTGGAAATTCATAATTGTTTCAGTGAAACTGCATATTCTTTCCTTCCACGTCTTAATAAATTATCAGAAAATTACCCTAACACCTTAGCAGAGCCAGAAATTTCTTCCATGTTTGGTAAGCTGGGAAAATATTAGAATGTGGTGTCATCTGACAATTAATCTTATTATCAATCATCATTCCCCTTTTTTCATATTTGGGAGGCCACACCCATTGGTGCTCAGGGGCTACTCCCAGCTCTGAGCTCAGGAATTAAGGGTCACTTTCAAGGGTGCTCAGGGGACTATGCAGGGCCAGGAATCAAAACTAGCCCTCCTATTTGAAATGTGATTAGCCCACTCAGCTATTTCTCGGGCCTCAATCATCACTTCTCTTTACTATGTTATAAATGCTAGAGAAATAAATATCCATTTTTGTCTCTGACTTTCCCAAAGATAACACAGGCTTGCTTATCAAAAGAGAGGAGTTTGGAGGACCATACTTAATGAGCAATTCTACTTTTGTTCTATTGCCCTTAAGGACATTAATTTAAGAGTTGGCAGTCTTGCTATAATCACAGAGCTATCAATTTTTCCAGGAAAATGGGAGAGGCTCAGTAATCTAATTATCCCCCAAATAATAAAGTGACATTAGAACTCTAGACATCAACTACATATCAGGTCAAAATGCATGTAGATAGGACCATCTGTTAAAGAGTTGACATCCAAAATACATAAAGCACTGTTACTTTGTTACTTATAAGAAACAACCAACCCCATGGGGTAAGAGAAAAATAGAAACTTTGTCAAAGACATGCAGATGGCTAATAGGAATATGGGGGGAGGGAGAACGCTCTGCATCACTTACCATTAGGAAAATGCAAATCAAAACTGATATGAGCTATCACCTCTCACACCAATGAGACTGGAATGCATCACAAAGAACAAAAACAACCACGGTTGACGTGATTGTGGGGGAAAAGGAACCCTCATCCACTGCTGATAAGGGAATCTGGACTGGTCTGACCTCTTGGAAAACATCAAAATAAATGTGTCTGAAAAAACTAGGAATTGAGCTTCCCTACAATTCCTCTCTCTTTTGCATCTACCTCAAGGGGCCAAAAACGCTATTCAGAACAACAACAACAACAAAAAACAAAAAATTTCTCCTATGTTTATTGCAGCACTATTTGCAATAGCTAAAATCTGGAAACACCTCAAGCAACCAAGAATAGATGACTGGATAAAGCAACTTCGGTACCTATATACAATGGAATACTACTCAGCTGTAAGAAAACTTGAAATCATGCAATTTGCTGCCCGTGGATGGGTCTAACGAGTGAAGTTAGTCAGAAAAAGAGGGTCCAATACTGAATGGTCTCTCTTATATGTGGGGATAAAGAAATACATTGAGTGCTCAAAAGCAACAGAAATTAAGAACAAATTTACAGTAGGAAACTTACCATAGAGGAGAGAATGAGAAGAGAGGGAAGACTGGCACAATTGAGAAGGGAAGCAGACATTCTGGTAGAAGGTGTGACACTGGGATGTTTTATGTATGAAACCCTACCAAGACCAGTTATGGAAACCAAAGTTCCTGAATTTTTTTAATTAAATGCATATTTATCTATGAAGATTTATTTCTAATTGTGTGTCAGGAGAGTTTAAAACATTCAGTTGTTACTATTTGTAGCTGCTTAAATATGTTATGACACTGAGAGATGCCTCTTCTGATCTCCTACACCGCCCATGTGTTTATGGCAACCAGAGAGCCCATCACCACAGCTGAAGGAAGAGAGAAAGAGGGTGAGAAGGCAGGGCGTTGTCATGTGGGAATTCAGTGGGATCCTACCACTTTATGACTTGAAAACTTGAATCATGACTTCCTTTGTGTTGTTTATGACAACAGGCAATAATAACAGAGAAGCCCAGTGAAGTAATACTCAGATGATTTGCCTTCCCTCCCGCTCCCCCAAGCCTCCAACATCTGGCCATCTGACGTAGCTGAGGGGGACTGGTTCAAAATTTGTGTGACTCTAGAAAAAGCCAACTTCTCTTGAAAATGTGTCTAACCCAAAGATGTCCCCAGAGGACAGGCTTTCAAAGCCAGGCCAAGGGTGCAAACAATGGCAGGGCTGCTTCGGAAAAAATCAGTTGCATCATTCCCAGGTACTCCCATGCAGAAACCGTGCCTCCCAAATTCCCTCTTCCTCTTAGTGGTATTCCAAATACTCCATTTGGTTCTTTCTATTCTGCCAGGGAGCACACCCATCAGTATCATCTCCCAGCATAGGGTGAAGGGGGCATTCCTGCTCCAGCCCTTTAACTACCTCCCAACCCAGCAAAGCTCTTGTTCTCCTCAAAGACCCTCAACTGCAGGAGTGGGCCTCATGCAGTGAACAAATATCCACTCATTTGCTCAAATGCCTTTCTTTTTAATGTGATTTTCACAACACTGTGAGAGAATGGCTATCAGAAAGTGTGGGTTACAACCACCAACTCCCCAGAATCGGAGCTCTGGGAGGGCTTGTGAAAGATAGTAGTCCTAGCCCAGAACTTGACAGTATGAAAGGGGAGGCCTACTTGGCTCACCACAAAGGAACGTTGCAGAAAATAATGGCACTCAGACTCAGCGTTTGGCTCACAGCACGGCAACTTGTAAACTTGTACAACTCAAGCCAGTCCCTTATCCAATTTGTTTGTTTGTTTGTTTTTAATCTGAAAACATGTCATTGCTAATGTTTACAGTAAGAACAAAAATTTATTTTAAAAATTTTATTTATTAAAAAAGTGTTTAATATGTGCCAGACACTGTTAAGTATTTTATCAGCAATTCTCATGGGATATTTAATGCAACTCTCAGAGGCAGGTAATACCACAAAGACCTGAGATCTAAAGATTCCAAGGGAAATGACACTTCTAGGAAGGGCCAAAGTTGTCCCTTGGAGCCAGAGCATTCTCAATCTGCTGTCCCCAGCTCTGAGCATGATCCTACACCATTCATCTGACAAACACTTGGCCCATCCCAAACCTCTGACTCCTCAACCCTCTGTATTTATTGGTCACATGCTCTTGACAAATCATTAAAACATCTAGAAATTAATTCATTTTCCTGACCATAACATACAAAGAGTAACTCTCCTGTGCTCTTGGGTTTTTTGTTTGCTTGTTTGTTTGTTTGTTTTCACGGGGCCATGTGAGGCTGAAGAGATAGTACAAGGGTATTTTGCCTTGCACGTGGCCCATCCAGTTCAATTCCCAGCATCCTATGTGGTTGGTGCCCCAAGTACCACCAGGTGTAATTCCTGAGTACAGAGCCAGGAATAATTCAGAGCATTGTCAGGTGTGGCCCAAAAACAAAACAAACAAAAGAAGAGTCATGCTGAGTACAAAATGAGACATATCTGTTAGAATGCTGAGAATTGTGTAAACCTCTAATCCCTCCAAATATCATTACTAATACTATCATTTGGAAGAAGCCAGTGGTGTAGAAAGATACTGGTACTAGACATTACAATATCCAGACTTGAGTCTTGGAGATCATGTTCTGAATGAGTAATACTGTTTAAGTCAACTAACATTTCTCCCTGATAAAATGGGCTGGATAAGCATGCCCCTCTCAGGGTGTCATGGGGAGGATGAGGCAAAATGATCAGTGTGAAAAGTGTACAGTAATAGTTAGAAAACTCTTTGAGAGTCTAAGTGCTTCCCAGAAGTAAGAGAGACAACACTGTAAACATTGGCTATACCTTCTTCGTTTTCAAAGGTGATAAGCGCTTGTCCTTTTTGTAGCTCATAAGAAATTTGCGAGTTCACTTGAAATGAGCAGGAGACATTTAAAAACCTTCTGGTATTTTCAGGATTCTCCACAGTCGTGAATTTCAACTTAAAGTCAGGAATATCCTCTTTAATCTAATCCAAACAGAAATGTTCAATATAATCAAGACAATAAATAAGTCCTTCCAATGACAATCTCATTTAATCACCCAGTAATTCATTCTCCAGGATTTTAGAACCCCTCAGAACACTGAGTATGGTCTTATGTAATATTTATAGTACATCTTTTGCTCAGCTACACACACAGCCTTGTAATCAAATGCTGATCCTTTAATATGAATTCAAAGATGAAATTTTAAATATATAATCTCCTACCTTTTCAAATCAGTGTTTAAATTAGCCAATACTTTATTATATTTAATTCTAGAGCTTATGTCATTCCTATAGTTAAGTACCTTTTAAACAGGTATGCCATTCTCACAAAGGAATCACAATCAGACAATATATTTATTCTCATACGGTCAGGTGTTCTCTATGGTTATTTTAGTGGCATTCCCAGATAGTTTTTTCAAAATGACGGGGTTTTAATATGATTTGAAATTCATTATATTAAATTTCTCCATTCCCCAACTTTTAAAACATGACCACAGATCACGTGTGTGCCTCACCGCGGCTGCACGAGCATGATTCCACTAAACTACTTTTAATACTGGCAGCTCTTTGCAAAATGTCTCCAGACTGAGAACTAAGCCGAGACCCCATGCCTGCTCAGGAGGGGGAAGGTTTTTCTCTCCCGCCTTTTCTTTGCAGGGAGTGGGGGGGGGGGGGGGGAGGGGTGGCGCTAAGGGTGTGGCGACCGCCATATTATGAGGACCACTAATGAGAGATACAAGCTTGCAATGATCCAATTTCTGGAAGAAATTTCCCGGGACTTACCTGCTAAAATACAGAAATCCGGGCACCAGCCCCTGCTGCCGCTGCTGAGATGTGATCCCAGTGGCCGCACGTGTGTGCGGCCCCTCCGCAGCTGCACAAGCGTGAATCAAGACCCAGCTAAACCACTTTTGACATGGGCAACTACTTGCAGAATGTCTCCAGCCTGAGAACTAAGCCGCAACCCCATGCCCGCCCAGGAGGGGAAAGGTATTTCTCTCTCTCGCCTCTCCCTTCCCGGGGATGAAGGGCGTGGGGACGCCATATTATGACGACCACAGATGGGGTTTACAAGCTTGCAATGATCCAACATCCGGAAGAAATCTCCCTGGACTTAGTTGTTAAAGTACAGAAATCCAAAACCGCGAGGCCGCAGTAGCTCATTTCTCTTCACAACAGGTCTGACTCTAGTGGGGTGCTCCTAACAATAATGGTGAGGTTAGTGTTGAAATATTGAATGTAACCAAAGTAAATAGAAAGTAAAGTGAAAATTATCAGTTACAAGGCGAGGGGGGGTGCGGGGGTGGGCGGGATGGGAGGTATACTGTGGGTTTTTTTTTTTTTGGTGGTGGGATATGGGCACTGGTGAAGGGATGGTTGTTTCAGCATTGTATGACTAAGACTAAAGCCTGAAAGCATTGTAATTTTCCACATGGTGATTCAATAAAATAAAATTCTTATTAAAAAATAATGCAGAAATCCAAAATCTCATATCTCTTCACAGCAGGTCTGACTCTAGTGGGGAACTCCTAACAATAATAGTAAGTTTTTTGTTGAAATATTGAATGTAACCAAAGTAAAGAGAAAGTAAAATGAAATTTATCAGTTACCCAGGCGGGGAGTGGAGGGGTGTGGGAAGAAATACAGAAAGGAATATCTGATATTAGAAATCTCAATCCATGTTTCAGAAATTTTTCTTTATAGTGCAATACCTTAAGCATTTAAATAATGTGAAGACAAAAGAAAATAAGGACTTCAGTGCGAGGGATCATAGCCAGGGCCTCACACGTGCAAGGTAGGAGCTCTGTCACTGAGCTACACCTTCCATCCCAGGTAGTATTTTTAATAATATGACATTATGAGGAAACAAGGGATGAAAGTCAAATTCAAGTTTATGGAAAAGTAGTAGATAACTTAAAAATTAATATATATTCAATTTTATTTTAAACTATGGAATTCATTGAAATTAAGGGGAGTTGGCAGTTTGAGCTGCATCCAGAGGTGCTTAGGGCTTATTCCTAGCTCAATGCCTCTCCACTCACACCTGGCAGTGTCGGGAACCATAAGTGGTGCCAGGGAGCAAATCAGGGTTGTCTTCAGCCAAGCTAAGTGCCTTGACCCCTAAACTATCTCCATGGATCACTAAAATTATTATATATATTATAATTTTTTTCAGTAAAATTATTATAGCTCCTTGGTGCTATAATAATTTATTTAAAATAATATAATTTATTTGTTTAAGTCTTGGTGAGAAAAGAAAAGAACTTAGTGAGACACCTAATAATTGATCAAAAAATGATGAATAGGGATCATTTTTTAATTTTGCATTAACATACATAAATATTTAAAGTTACATTATTAAAGTATACTGTCACTGTCACTGTCATCTCATTGATCATTGATTTTCTCGAGCGGGCACTAGAAACATCTTCATTCCTAGCTCTGAGATTTTAGCAGCCTCTCTTTACTCATTCTTCCCAGCAGTGCTGTATTGGAGGCTCTTTTTGGGTCAGGGGGATGAGACCATCATTGTTACTGTATTTGGCATATAGAATACGCCAGAGAGCTTGCCAGGCTCTGCTGTACGGGCAGGATGCTCTCCACACCTTGCCAGGTTCTCTGAGAGGAAAAACTAGGCTATAAGAGAAGCTTCTGGGAGCAATGTTTTATAGTCTCTGGATCTTGGCCGTTGATGGGATTACACGGCACCGGGGACAGTTTGTGGGTGTGGCTGCCAAGCATACAAGAACATAGCAAGATACAATTTTACTGAATTAAATTAAAAATTTTTACAAATTTTTACAAGTTTTATGCTCACACATGACCAGCATCAGATCAATAATCAGAAGAACATGACCAATACTCAAAAACTTCTCTTTGACATCAGAACAGGTCTTCAGCAGAAAGCTTGCCACTGGGTTGAGGGTGGGGGTAGGCAAAGGAAGGGAACACTAAGACAATGGTGACAGCAAGGGGCCTTTCTTGGAGGAGGAGGTAAAATGATGTGCATGATACCCTATCAGTAACAAAATTGCAAACCACAGTGCCTTAAAAAAAAAAAATCTCCAGTCACAGAGACAGGAAGAAGGGGTGGGGGGGAAACTGGGGACACTGGTGCAGGGGTTGGGTTGGAACATTGTATGCCTGAAACACAATTATAAATTCACAAATAACTTTGTAATCGATCATGACTCAATAAAATTTTTTAAATAAATAAGAATAAACAGTTCTCTCTGGGGTCCCTGGCAGCTCCTACCTGGCACCCGGGTGACTGGTGCACTAATCTTGCTTTCTGCTTTCTTTAAATGGAAGCAGATGGTCAGTCCCCTTTTGTTTGTTTTTGGCTGAACATTTTGTTTTTATGAATTTTTATCCATGTTGTTGCATATAGTTGCAGTCTACTCATTCTCATGGCTGTGTAGTTTTCCAATGTCTGAGCACACCCCAATTATTAATTTATTCTACCGTGGGAACAACATCTGGGTGATTTTCAATTTGGGCTATTACTAACAGTGGTGCCAAGGAGTATCATAATCTTTTATTTTGTTTTTATTTTAGGGTTTGTGGGTCACACCCAGCTAACTCAGGGCTTACTTCAGGATCTGCCATCAGGGATCACCCCTGGTGGTGCCGGGAGTGGAGAAAGATATGTGTTGCTGGGGACAGAACCATTGTCAGCCACATGCAAGGCAAGCTTCTTATACACTGTGCTATCTCTCTGACCCCTGATCATAATCTTGTAAGGGTGAGTTTAATATAACCAAATCGTTTCAATCATTTATAATGATTGGTTATAACCACTTATGAATATAACCAATCATTTCAATCGAAATGATTGAAATTAAATTAAATATGAAAAATGGTGTTCTGTCCAAAAATGCGATACATAAAATAAAAAGGTACCTGTGAATTTCTTGCAGCCTCTTGTAACTCAGATTCCAGCTTCTGGATCTCCTCTTTTAGTTGAATATTTTCCTTTGTAATTTCATCAATTAATTCCTAAAATATATCAAGGAGTACTAAAATATTAAACAATCCCAAGCTCATTTTCCTCAATGAATTAAAGAAACTAAATTTCTTTCAGCGTGAACAAAGAAAGACAAAACACTAGGCAGTTTCACAATAAATATAAATAACTACACAAATGGTATATTTGGTGAAGGGTTTTTGGTTTTTTGGTTTTTGGCACTTTGGATCACACCCGGCAATACTCAGAGGTTACTCCTGGCTCTGCACTCAGGAATTACTCCTAGCAGTGCTCCGGGGACCATATGGGAGCCAGAGATCAAACCCGGTTAGCAGCATAGAGGACAAATGCTCCACCCACTGTACTATTGCTCCAGCTCTACTTGTTAAAGTTTTACATCATCATCTGTTAATTTTCCTAGCACTGACCAGTATGATTCCCCTTGTACAAACAGAAAACTCTCTAGTTCAAAGTCACAGAAATGTTTGTGGTAAAAAAAAACAACTAGATCTACATCTTGAGTCTTGGTTCAGTGTTGTAACTGTGGATGTGTTAGTCTGTGGGTAATACATTTATTCATTTATTTATTTATTCATTCATTTATTTTTGCTGGAGCCCAAGAGACAGTGTAGGTGGTAATGTCAGGTCTTGCGTGTGGCTGCAATGGCACCACCCTGCTTAAAATTCCCCGCACCACATATGGTCCCTGTGAACCACCAGGAGCATTGCTAGCTGTGGCACAAAACCCGACATTTTTGTTGTGTTCTAAGGTACCATTGTGTGTCCTGAAAGATAACTGCCTTGAGCAAATGATTTACGCTACCTTACCCTAATGGGTCTGGGCTTGTAAGTTTTATACGAAAATTAAAGATGCAACTGGCATTTTAAGTTTTGTAAGGACAGAATAGAAATGTGATTATTCTTATAAGGTTTAAATGAAGTTAGTCAGAAGAAGACTAAAGACAGGATAAAATAACTTATATGTTATCTTTAGAGTAACTGGGCAATTTACAGTAACATTGCATGAAGAAATGCCGTGGTTCAATGGGGATGGAGAGGCATAGATCACCCTTGGCCCCAGAATGTAGGGAGAAGGAAATAAATAAAGTGAAGGAGAAGGGGAGAGGAGATAGACGAGAAGCAATGGGGTATGGGTCAAAAGGACTCGGGTACATAGGTGGTACTAAGGATTGGTAGAGTTAAATATCCAAGCCACAGAGTTAACAACACTGAAATCATGAGACTCAACTTTAATAACCAAATTTAAGAGGTGTCTGTCAAGATTCCTCTGCCCCTCTTGGAGAGCCCGGCAAGCTACCAAGACTATCCCGCTCGCACGTCAGAACCTGGCAAGCTCCCCATGGTGTATTCGATATGCCAAAAAAAGTAACAACAAGTCTCACAATGGAGACGTTACTGGGACTGCTCGAGCAAATCGATGAGCAACAGGTGACAGTGCTACAGACAGTGCTGTCAATACAGCAGCTGGGGGTGGGGTCGGGGGGTAGGAGAGGGAATCTGGAAGCACTGGTGGAGGGAGTAGACACCGGTGGCAGGAACTGGTGATAGAACATTGCATGACAAAACCCCAACTATGAATAACTTTGCAATTCACAGTGTTTTAATAAAATAAAATTTGGATGGAAATAAAATTTGAATAGTGAAGAAGACATCAATATCCTCCCCAGTCTGAGATAATTTTGTACAAAGACATACATATGTCTAATTTCAAATAATTAAAATTTAAGTTTTATTCATACCTAATAGTTTTTCTTATTTACCTTGTATTGTTCATCTTTCATAGGTTCTTCATCTGGCTTTTGCTCCTGAAGAACTGGCTTTTTGTCATTGTCATCATCTGCCATGATTCCTTAACTGTTATAAAAAATAAGCATTTTAAAAAATATATGTGCACATAATTCAAAGAGAAATAAAAGTTTTTACCCTTTTATAGAGGCATCTTTTATTTTCTGTCATGAAAGTTTTTATCATGTGGCGTCTATCTAAACAAAGTCTACATTTCAAATACTTTTTTTGTATATACAAAAAGTCTACATTTCAAATACCCTATATATATATATATATATATATATATATATATATATATGTTTGGTGGCTATACCCAGTGGTATTCAGGGCTTGCTCCTGGCTTTTCATTCACAGATCACTCCTGGCAGAGAACAGGAGCCCACTACATGGGTCCTAGGGATTGAACCTGGGTCAACCACGTGCAAAGCAAGGGCCCTACTCACTGTACTCAGCCTCCATCAAGTAACGTTAATACCTATAAACATATAAAAGTCTCCTAAAATTCTTTTCCTTTTCAGAACAATAAAAAAAATAATAGGTATTTTTAAATTTTTTTTTAATTTTTGCTTTTGGGGCCACACCCAGCGATACCCAGGGATTACTCCTGGATCTTCACTCAGGAATTAATTACTCCTGGTGGTGCCTGAGGGACCATATGGGGTGCTGGGGATCGAACTCAGGTCGGCCCAGTGCAAGGCAAGTGTCCTATCTGCTGTACTATCTCTCCAGCCCCCCAAAATAAGAGGTATCAACATTTCCCTGTAGTTCTCATCCCAATCGTAACATGATGTTTTATTTTAGAAGACTACTAAAATTATTTATGGGGCCAGAATGATAATACAACAGATAGGGCATTCGGTCAAATAAGGTTCAATCTCCAGCAAGTACAGAGCCAGAGTAAGCCCTGAGAACAGCCTGGTGTGACCCAAGGCTCCTCTGCCAAAAAAAAGAATTATTAGTTTAGTCTCTTACTGGTTTTTTTCCCCCAAAGGTTTTGATTTAAATATTCAGCTCTCCCAACTAAACTCCAAAATGTTGATGCAGGTAAAAAAAATTTTAAAAACACATTTTTTATTCAGTTGAGGAAGGGCACACCTGGGGACTTGGGTTGGGGGAGGGGTTCTTCAGGATCTCTGTTTAGGGGTCACTCCTGCTATTCTCAGGAAACCATGAAACCATGAAATACCAGGACTCCTGAAGACTTTGTATGTGCTTATCCTAGTGAACTACTCTCCAGGCCCTCCAGAACACGCCCAACACAGCCATAGGTTCTTACCTGGAGCTTTTATACTCCTTTAAGTCCATTTACTTGGCTTGGGGGGGACGGGGGGGGGGGGGGTGGAGGGAATTACACCTTTACTTCAAACAACTTTTCACTAGTGTTCTCCCTTCTTTTTTTCTTTGTATTCTTTTGTTTTGCTTTCATATACATATGTATACATTTTGAAATAGTGTTCTGTTCAAATATAAATTTATTTTACACAAGTCACATAGTATTTGTAGCACCTGTGACAAAGTCACCAAAAAGTAACAATATTTCCTTTCTTCCTTTCTTCCTTCCTTCCTTCCTTCCTTCCTTCCCTTCCCTTCCCTTCCCTTCCTTCTTTTCCTTCCTTCTTTCCTTCTTTCTTTCCTTCTTCCTTCCTTCTTCCTTCCTTCCTTCCTTCTTCCTTCTTTCCTTTTCTCCTTTCTTCTCTCTTTTTCTTTTTCTTTCTTTCTTTCCTCCTTCCTTCCTTCCTTTTCTCCTTTCTTCTCTCTTTTTCTTTCTCTTTCTTTCTTTCTTTCTTTCTTTCTTTCTTTCTTTCTTTCTTTCTTTCTTTCTTTCTTTCTTTCTTTCTTTCTTTCTTCCTTTCTTCTTTCTCTCTTTCTTTCTCTTTCTTTCTTTCTTTCTTTCTTTCTTTCTTTCTTTCTTTCTTTCTTTCTTTCTTTCTTTCTTTCTTTCTTTCTTTCTCTCTTTCTGTCTGTCTTTTTGTCTTTCCTCCTATTTTTGGCCAACACCCAGTGGTGCTTAGGGCTTACTCCTGTCTCTGCACTAAGGGATCACTCCTGACAGAGCTCCAGGAACCGTATGTGATGCCCAGGATTGAACCTGGGCCAGCCATGTGCAAGGTAAGCCCCCTATTACAGTTCCAGCCCCAAGTTAGAAATAGTTTCAAAATAGAAGATAGTCTACACATATGGCTCTCTTTCCCCATATATACCCTAAAATATAAATTATACAATTCTTATAAGTGCTCTCAACATTCATCCAAAGTCTTGCACAACCTAACCGAAATTTATAAAAATTCTAGTTTTTTTAGACCATTGCTGCACACGCTATGCACATAAACCCACTGAGCCCCCTCCTCCTTCCCCTTCCTCTCTTTCTGGATGGCACATTCTTCCTCTATTACCAACCTCAATTTTCACTTAATAAAATCTTACTATTCTTCAAGGTCCATTCAAAATGACACACATATACCCCCAGTTCGGAGCCCTTTCTGATTCTCCCAAAAGGCATTAGTTCTCCCTCTTTCGCCTTTTTTTGGGATCTGTGACTATTTGCATGTCATATTCCATGACTAGGTGATCATGACCTCAAAAACAAGGGCCATATCCACTCTTCCTTGCATCTATTCTCAGCACAATACAAGGTGCTACAAGGGAAAATCCAATATTTGTGGTATTGTGTAGTTTCCTAACCTGTGTTTGTTCTCTGGACATCTAATGTATATGAATTACTCACTACCTTTCCAGAAAGCAGAAACTTTAGCATTGTTTTTTTAAATGTTAACATTATTTTGAACTTCTAATAAAAGCTCATAATATAGTTAATACATGAAATGTTATACATCAAAATAACCCCCAAGAATTTCCTCTAGCATGATTAGTAGTATCTAGATTCTTTCCCACTGTATATGGAATGTACAACGCAATCAGAGAGCAGACAGTATATGGGTTACCTTAGAGAGAACCCACATGCCACTTCCCAGAACCTGTGAACAAGTTGGGGCTACACTGCAAAGGAGAACTTTGTAGATTGAAGCTGTGGTCAGCTGATTTTACACATGGGGATCAAGGGCTGGAAATCTGGGACATGTGACACAACACGTCAGTGCGTGACTCTCTTTATGTGAGGCCCCAGTTCCATCCCCCAGCACTTATCACCCAAAAAGTAAAATACAAAGATGATTCTGCATTATCTACCCCCCCACCCCCAACTTACTAGGTCTCTCTGGGGTAAAGAAAGCTAAAACACTGGGAGAAAGTCATCCCAGATAGAGAGGGGAACACCAAGTAAAATGTGATTGGAGATGCGTGCTGAAAGTAGACTAGAGACTGAACAGGATGACCACTCAATACCCTTATTTGGAACCACAACACCCAAAAGGAAAGAGAGATATCAAATTGGAATGCCCCGCTACAGAGGCGGGGTGAGGTGGGGGATAGGACTGGGGGGGTGGGAGGAATATTGGGTTCATGGGTGGTGGAGAATGGACACTGGTGGAGGGATGGGCTCTTAAACATTGCATGAGGGAAAAACAAGCACGAAAATGTGTGAATCTGTAACTGTACCCTCACTGTGACTCACTAATTAAAAAATTTTTTAAAATAAATAAATAAATGAAATGACAAGAAGGAAAAAAAAAAAGAAAGCTAAAACAGGGCTGGAGTGATAGTACAGAGAGTAGGTGCTTGCCTTGCACATGGCAGACCTGGGTTCAAGCCCTGGCATCCCATATGGTCCCCTGAGCACTGCCAAAAGTGACTCCTGAGTGGAGGAGTCAGGAGTAAGCCCTGGGCATAATGAGTGTGGCCCAAAAGAAAAAGGAAAAAAGAAGTTCAAACAAAACAAGAGAAGAGGCTTAAACAGGACAGAGTTTCAGCACATGCTTTGCACGCAGGAAGAGGCTTGGGTGTCAGTCCCTGCACGGCACGGTCCCCCGGGTACCAGCCAGCGTAGTCTCTGAGCTATAAGTGGTCTGGATTTAAGGCCCATGTTTTGGAGGGTGTGTCAACCCCTACCTGGGAGAAATCCCTTTGTTTCATTCATTTGACTCTGGTTAAATCAAGACTGAACCCAAAAACAATTGAGTGGAGACTGCGCAGAGGGTCTGGCTACACTTCTCCTTTCTCTATACCATAGTTAAAAGCACACCCTCTATGACGTTTGACCTTCATCTCGGTTTCTGTTCATACCAGGTACTGCCAACGTATACTCCTCAACTGCGCATGCCCACCACTACCACTGACAAATACATGAGTTTCCTGGAAAGCAACTAAACATGAACAGACACACACACACACACACACACACACACACACACACACACTCAACAAGAAAAAAAAACCCTCCTGCTCCTACTCCAGCACTTCCTTTCTTGGAAGCTTGCTGCACAGCGTTTTAATCATGCTTCCCACCGTGAATATTTGTTTTTCCCCTACTTTTCTATTCAGTTGTTGCTATGATTTTTTTTTAACAACACAACCTACAAAATTTGAAGTTACACAATGTATGGAGTCTAATCTAATTCACTTGGTAACTTACAATGGCAGCTAATGGACTTTAAATGCCACTTTACCACCCGTTTCCTCAAATAACCGCCCGGTGCCAGGCCCTGTACAGCATGCAATCTTGCTTTGGGCAAGTCTGATCACAAAAGAGAGGAAGAATGAAGGGAAGAAATTTGGGGGGATTCTAAGATGCTGATACCCAGTTTCAAAAAAATAAATAAATAAAACAACACCCCGTCTGCATGCTCCACGTTCTGACGTTCCTGTTGCCACTGCAATACTCTGTGGATGGCTCGGGAAACCCCAGCGCGCGTTGAAAAGCGACGTTCCCCTGCCAAACGCTGCGGCCGCCGGCTGCGCGTAAGGAAGGAATCCCGGTCTCCCGGGACGCTCAGGCCCAGTGGGGGAAGGAATCGCGGTCTCCCGGGACGCTCAGGCCCAGTGGGGGAAGGAATCCCGGTCTCCCGGGACGCTCAGGCCCAGTGGGGGAAGGAATCGCGGTCTCCCGGGACGCTCAGGCCCAGTGGGGGAAGACAACCCGGGTTAAGTTTCGGTTTCCGCGGAGCAGCCGAGCGAGCTAAGAGGCCCGGAGGGCAGCAGACTGGGAGCCGGAGAGTCCGGGGAGGGGCGAGGTGCACCCACCCGGACGACTGGGGGTCGGTCTGCAGGGACCGGGGTGGGAACGGGCGCCCAGCCGGGTGCGGGCCCGGGAGCAGGGTTTGAAGGGGGACCTGCCTGCAGTCGGGGCGCCCCACTCACCCTCCTGCTGCTGCGCGCCGCACGCACTTGGCAGGGGGACTCCCGGGAGCTGGTGGGCTTCGCAGCACCCCCAGACGTCCCCTGCCCCGCGCTCCGACGCACGGCTTGCCTCCTTTCACGGGAAAAGAAGAAAGGAAATACATAAGTGCTCGAATGGGAAGCGAAGCCGCCAGGCTAGACTGGCCAATGCGCCCGCGGATCTGGTGGACGTTGGAACAGGACCTCGCCCACGCTGCCCTTCAGTGAGAATTATTTTCACTTTCGATTTTTTCAAACCTTTCTTCTGCTTTTTTAAGCTATCCGCCCTCCCATATTCCTGAAGTTTTCCATCTACAGAGATTCCAGGACACTTTTATTTTTAAAATAGTGCTTTATCACCAGACATGATAACTAATACAGGGATCCCAAATAACAGGACATAAAAGTCTGATTTTCTGGGGCTGGAGCGATAGCACAGCGGGTAGGGCGTTTGCCTTGCACGCGGCAAACCCAGGTTCTAATCCCAGCATCCCATATAGTCCCCTGAGCACTGCCAGGGGTAATTCCTGAGTGAAGAGCCAGGGCATCGCCGGGTGTGACCCAAAAACCAAAAACAAAAAAAAAAAGTCTGATTTTTCTCTACATCAAAAATATCGATGGGACGGTGGAATATAGAACAACAAAGTACAAGACTAATACCTAAGAATAGTAGTATATAATACTAGGAGGTTGGCTCCATAGCGTGGAAGCTGGCCTCATATGCTGGGGGAAAGTCATCCCAGATAGAGAAGGGAACACCAAGTAAAATGTGATTGGAGATGCGTGCTGAAAGTAGACTAGAGACTGAACAGGATGACCACTCAATACCCTTATTTGGAACCACAACACCCAAAAGGAAAGAGAGATATCAAATTGGAATGCCCCGCCACAGAGGCGGGGTGAGGTGGGTGGATGGGACTGGGGAGGTGGGAGGGATACTGGGTTCATTGGTGGTGGAGAATGGACACTGGTGGAAGGATGGGCTCTTAAACATTGCATGAAGGAAAAACAAGAACAAAAATGTGTGAATCTGTAACTGTACCCTCACTGTGACTCACTAATTAAAAATAAATTTTAAAAAATATCGATGGGAATCAGTTATTTATTTTATTTTATTTTTATAGAGTTGTTCACAATAATTGATTCCATTCAGTATTTCAACACCAATCCCACCACCATGACAGCTTCCCACTACCATTATTCCAATTTTCCCACCATCACTCAAGCCTACCCCACAGGCAGATGCTAAATAATTTCTCTTTATTGCTTGTTATGAATAATCTGCTAAAACTGATTGAAAAAGGAAGTTTCCTTAAAGGAAAGTGTGTGAAAATTATTGTATCTCCCTTAGGCACCAATAAGTACCCGTATAAGAGATCACTACATGTTGTTACAGATTGAGCCTTGTGTGCATATATATATATATACATATATACTTATATGTATATGTATATATTATATATATTTTATCAAGATTGTTTGCCTTCTACTTTGCACCCCATCAAATGCAGTGTACATCAGTGGCATAAAATTTTAAATAGGGTGTTGAGCTGGAGTTAAATTTATGACAGGATGGTTTTAAGTTTAAAGTGGCCTGAGCCTGCCAATGCCCAAGACTTACTCTTGAGTCTGTGCTCAGAGATCAGTCCTGGCAGTGCCCTAGGGACTGTCTGAGGTCAGGGAGGTCCAACTGGGCTTGCTATGCTACTAGCAAGGCAGGTGCCTTAATAGCTATACTATCTCTCTAGTCCTGGGAGAATTTATTCTCACTTTCATACACAGGAAGTAGAGCATCCTGAATGCTTTTTCGAGTAATATCTAGATTTTATATTGTCAATGCTGAGAATGGCACCTCACATAAAAACATAGTAATCAATGGCATAAGAAAATTCAGGGCCATTTCAGAAATTGACTGAATTTTTGGAAATTCTGTCCTCATTGTAGCCTAATTGCAAGCCAAAACTCATTTAATCATTTTCTTAGGAAACACCAGTTTTAAACATGTCTTTTTATAGCAGATGACTGATGTTTTTTATTTCAGTTCTTGAGCATCAATCAGGTAGATGACTGATGTTTATTTTAGTTGAGTTTTGTTAATCTAACTTAATATTTTAGACAGAAAACTTTAAGAGATAGATGTCTGAAACTTTCTCTAGGCACTTCAAATCACTGATTTACCCCCCCTTTTTTTTTTCTATTTTATTGAATCACCATAAGATAGAGCATTACAAAGCGGTTCATGATTGGGCTTCAGTCATACAGTATTTCAACACCCATCCCTCCACCGTGTAATTTCCCAGCACCAGTGTCCCCAGATTCCCTCTTACCTCCCCAAATCACCCCCCGCCCCCGCCTGCCTCTATGGCCGGCACCTCTCTTATAAGAGAAAACTTTATAGATAAAATTACTGATTTTAAATTTTAAAATTAAACCTTGGTGGAGAGGTGGTTCCAGTGATAGTATAACAAGGACCCTGGATTCAATCCCCAGTACCCTTGTGGTCCCCTGAGAAACACCAAGAGTGAGCAAAGAGCCTTGAATAAGCCCTGAGCATGATTGGGTGTGGAGCAAAATCAAGAAAACTTTCAAATACAAAAATTTCAAAAAAGATTTTTAACTATGAAATCTCAGATAGCTATAATCATTTCTTAAACATTTTTCTACCTACTCTTTCATATGTTAATATTTTAACTACAACTTTATTTTTCTTCTCTTTTTAAATTTTTTTATTGTTTTTTTCTTTTCAAACAGAGGCTATAGTTTACATTACAATTTTCCTGAAATGTTTAAATCATGGACTGGAGAGATAGCACAGCAGATAGGGCATTTGCCTTGCATGTGGTGAACCTGGGTTCAATTCCTTCGTCCCTCTCGTCCCTCTCGTCCATCTCGGAGAGCCTGGCAAGTTACCGAGAGTATCCCACCTGCACAGCAGAGCCTGGAAAGCTACCCGTGGCATATTCGATATACCAAAAACAGTAACAACAAATCTCACAATGGAGATGTTACTGGTGCCCGCTTGAGCAAATTGATGAACAACAGGATGACAGTGATAGAGTGATACAGTTTAAATCATCAAACTTTAAATATATCTGATAACACAGTTCTGAGATCCATACGTCATGAAGTTATTAAAATCATATTTCTGCTTAGTCAAAAATATAGCAACCTTATCTTTCAATTTCAAAAATCTGTCTAAGGCTGGAGGTATAGTACAATGAGGGGGTGCTTGTCATGCAAGCAGTCAACAACAGGTTCCATGCCTGGCATCCCATGTGATCCCCCAATTGTGGCCAGGAGTGATCCCTGAGCTCAGAACCCCTGGGTGTGACCCCAAATCAAAAACAAACAAAAATCCCGTTTAAACTACACCCTCTTGAGACCTACTTTACCTCTGCATGTATATGAAAAAGTGTTTGTAATCTGAGTCCTTGTCATTGCAAAGGTTTTGAAACAGACAACCTGTAGGCATGGATTTTAATGAGGTTAATTATTTTTGGTAGTATTGCTTAGCCCAACATCTAAGTGGGTCTTTTTTTTTTTTTTGGCTCCAGGATCATGCAGTAAATAAAACCATTATGTTCAGTGCCACCAGCTTTAACTTTTGCTACAAATCCAACATTCTAGTCCACCATTGTGCCAGACTGTCTGTACACATTCCAAAGCAATTTTTATGTTGCAAACCTTCATTTATGAAAAATTCACTGACTGTAAAATATACATCACCCCCTCTGGTATAACTTCCATTATACAAAATAATAATTCTTCATACATGTGAATAATTCTTCATAAATTTATATATGAAGGGACTCTGCGCCAGGCTGTTTTCACTCAGGATACCCCAGAGGGGGTGGGTGAGAACCCTCCCCGCCCCAAAGGACACAACCCCGGCAGCCAACCTCCACTACCCAACTGCCATCATGATCCGGGCAGCTTTCTGGGCTGTGCAGCCACTTGCGGCCGCACAACACAATATTAGACACTTCCTACCCATTTCCATAATTACCACATCATATTTGATAAAGTTCAATCAGTAGGCAACAAATCATAGAGAGTAATATATATTATATTATGTGTATATATGTATATATACGTATATATATATATATATACACACACACACACATACCTCTCAGAGAACCCGGCAAGCTACCAAGAGTATCCCACCCACACTGGCAGAGCCCGGCAAGCTACCCATAACGTATTTGATATGCCAAAAATAGTAATGATAGGTCTCATTCCTCTGACCCTGAAAGGGTCTCCAATAGTTGGGAAAGATGAGTAAGGAGAGACTGCTAAAATCTCAGGGCTATGAGGAATGTTATGGTGAATGTTATGAATGTGTTATGAATGTTATGGCTATGTTACTGGTGCCCGCTCAAGTAAATTGATGAACAATGGGATGACAGTGATAGTGATACAGTGAAATTTATATATAGACACAGTTATGCCATTAGAAATAGGATGAACCGGAGCCACAGCACGAGAAGCAGACCCTCTGCACCTAAAGACTGTGATCCTGAGGTCTCCTAACCCATTTTGGCCCCAGAGCGGATTCTTGCAGCCATGCATTTTGACTGCGAACTGAGCTACAACCTCGTGCAGCCCGGGGAGGGATTTTTCCCTCTCCACCCCATTTTTCTGAGCAAAAATGGTGGCAGCGGCAGCAGCCACATGGTGAGAGCCACCCTCTAAGACCCCTCAACCCGGAGGTAGGACTTTCTTTAAGTGACGTAATCTGTAGGTGGTCCTGGGAGTGGGGGGCGTTCCCGGCATGCCTTCCGCCCAGAGATGAACCGGAGCCACAGCACGAGAAGCAGACCCTCCGCGCCTAAAGACTGTGATCCTGAGGTCTCCTAACCCATTTTGGCACCAGAGCGGATTCTTGCAGCCATCCATTTTGACTGTGAACTGAGCTAAAATATTAGAAACCCAAAACTCAAAGTCTTCACTCTCAGCAATGAAGAGAAATTATTAGCTGATGCCTATTCAGCAGGCCTGATTGTTGGGGAAAATTTCCAAACAATAATAGTGAGTTCTGTATGGAAATATGGAATGTACTCAAAGTATATAGAGAATAATGAGAATATCATTAGCTACTTAGATGGGGGTGGAGTGGGAGGGGGGTGTATTGGGGTTCTTGGTGGTGGAACAGGTGCACTGGTGAAGGGATGGGGTTTTAATCAGTATTTGACTGTGACTTCAACCTGAAAGCTTTATATTTTTTTCTTTCTTTTTTTCACGGTGATTCAATAAAATATTTCTAAAAAAAAAAAAAAGAAATATCTGTTTCCTATCGCTAAATTTGGACACTCGTAAGTCTGGTAACAAGCTGCTGGAATTGGTTGTTACTAATTCCAGAAATTCCTTTGAAAACAGTATCACTTGATGAAGAAATTTCATGAACTCCATCCATATACTTTTTCCCAAGAGCTATTTCTGATCTGCTAACTGCAATGGGCAATATGAGATTGCTCCTATCTTGTAAGACTTTTCAGGTTTTGCAAGTAAACAGAACTTTGTAAGATGCCCGTAAAAACCTTTTTGTTGCTAGTAATAAATTTCTCAAAACTTTCTTTTTCTTTGAAGTTTTTAAAAGTTGGTCTAGATATTTCTTGTGTTTATTACAGTTCACACTGCAATAAACAGTGTGATGTTGTTTTTTGTTTAAGTGGTTCCTTACTCTCTGCCATCAAAACCTCATCACACATTAACCAAAAAACTTTTTCTGCATCATCATGATTAATAGAAGTAAATCATATTGCAAAACTTACTTAGCCTATTTTACTTTTCTTCTCAATGAAAGAGTACTATAACCTGGTGTGAAGACTCTGCCCATTGCCATCAGTATTTTTCCCTCTTCTGTTTAAATGTAAGCACTTAAAAAGTTTTTGTTATAAATACAAATGTTTTTGTCATAGGATATAAGTATTATTAATATTTTTTCAATTAAAGACTAGTTTTACCTTATGAAATTTATTTGTTAGTACCTAATTAAAAATGTTGATGTTCATACTGATATACACAAATAACTTGGTGATAAAGAAATATTAGAAAACTTTTGCCTGGCTAAAATTAGCTCTTACATTTCTTATATCCTACGTGAAAGAAGGATATAAGGGCAACTTTTTTCTCTTTTAGACTACACCAGGCAGTACTCAGGGCTTACGCCCCTCTCTGCATTGATGGGTCATTCATGGTGGGCCTTGGGGAACTGTTTGGAGTACTGGGATCAAATCCTGGTTGACAGTGTTCAAGGCAAATGATAGTACCTGCTGACTACTACCACAGATTTTTTAATTAACATTCTAACACTGTACAATCCAAAGATAGACATATTAAAAAATTATGGCAGGTAAGCGCGGAACGTGTTTATTTTTTTATAATCAGAAAAAAGTATTTCTGCAGGAGCAGAAAACTTTACCCGGGCAGAAAACACACTGCAATTCATAGCACGCAGCGATCTCAAATCTTAGACAAGGTGTTCCAACCATGTTCAGTGGAGCTATGTGTCGGGGTGGCAAGTGTGATGCAGAGTGCTCGTGCTGTGTGTTCAGAAGCAAGGCTGCAGGGATGTTGCACAATGCAGCCTGAGAACTACCAGAGACATCATCAATTCATTCCGTGATTGATTTCTAAGTAATTCCTAGTTACTGCACATTCAGAAACCTTTTATTGTTGCCAATTTTTTTCATGATTCCCATATTCAGTTATGTAACCACATATGGAGTCATGAACCACAGTTTAAGACCAGAAGAATCACTACACTAAGTTTTTACTGCCATTTCTTTTTGCAATTATTTTACAGCAATATATCTCATGCGAGCAAAGTATACACTCTACTATACACTTACATTGCTAGCAGTTGTATTTCAGGTAGAGGAAAGATGGCATTGAGTATATGAAGTATATCTCAAAGTATAAAGACAGCCCTCGTTATCTTTTGTTTTTTTGTTTGTTTGTTTGTTTGCTTTTTGAGTCATACGTGGCGATGCACAGGGGTTACTTCTGGCTTATGCACCCAGGAATTACTCCTAGTGGTGCTCAGGAGACCATATGGGATGCTGGGAATTGAACCGGGTAGGCCGCATGCAAGACAAAAGTCCTACCCATTGTGCTATCACTCCAGCCCCCACATTATTCTTTGTATCTTCAAATCAGAAAAGAGGTCTCAAAGGAGGTGAAGATGCAAACGGCATGAGTCTCAAACTGATCACTGGAATTTAAAACTGTTGGCATGGCAGCATTAGATCTAATTATCAGAAAACAGAAGTTCTGACAAGCAGACCAGAGCGATAGGACAATGGGTAGGGCATTTGCCTTGTATGTAGCCAACCCAGATTCAATCCTGGAACCCTGTATGGTCCCCCAAGGCCTGCCAGGAGTGATCCCTGGGTGCAGAGCCAGGAGTGAGCCCTGAGCACCACCAACAGTGACCCAAAAAACAAAAAGAGCAACAAAAGAGATGTCTGGCAAACACTTTGAAAAGTTTTCTTAAACACAGTTTAAGCTAAATACTTAAAACACTTAAACAAAAATATTTTGTAGATCTGATTGATATATTGGCGCCCTAGTGCCTGGTATGCTTGGCTCCCAATGAATAATTGGATTGATTTTAAACATACAAGCTTTTTTTTTAAGATGGGAGAATTAGTTATGAAAGGGCAAATATGGGTAACACAAAACAAAACTTTAGGTTAGCACATGACACTTACAAAACACTCCCATTTTTATACACAACACAAACTTCATATTTATAAGCATAATAGAAAAAAGATCACTGTCATCCCATTGCTCATCGATTTGTTCGAGCGGGCACCAGTAAAGTCTCTCATTGAGAGACTTATTGTTACTGTTTTTGGCATATTCAATACGCACGGGTAGCTTGCCAGGCTCTGCCGTGCAGGCGCTATACTCTCGATAGCTTGCCGGGCTCTCCGAAAGGGGCGGAGGAATCGAACATGGGTTGGCCGCATGAAAGGCGAAAGCCCAACCACTGTGCTATCGCTCCAGCCCAATGGAAGAAAACCTCCATGAATCTAAGTAAGTGCATTGACAATCGCCAACCATATTCAACAGTTAATACTGTTGTCCCTGTTCCCCATTTTCTAAATACAGACGGAAATGGTAAACACTATCCCAATAGATGTGCGTGAGTTGTTCCACACCCATCTGGGCTTCTTCAGAGCTGGACTGAGATTCCAACTTGCTCCAGGGCAAACTGGCCCGAGAAAAGCCGCCCAGCGCTGTTGGAATTTTAATGGTACTGAACAAACACCCTGTGGTTTCAGGGCCATAATTCATAGTCTGTGTTTCTATAATGTTCACTGAACTTAACTTTTAAGAGCAGGTTTCTCTTTTAGCAGCAGAAAATCCTTCAACTGGGACAATCCTTCAATTTGTGTCAGATAAATTGGTACATATAAGAAAGGTTGAAGTGTTTCAGAATACTTCTAAGAGTCACTTGAGAGTGACTATCAAAAAGGAGTTGAAAATCTGTGTCAAACATTTCAAGCCTAAGGAACCAGAATCACCTCTACAACTGTAGACTTGGCAGAGGTGTCTGCAAGTGAGGAGTTATTTTGTGTCTCATTGTTCAGCAATTACAAGATTGGCTCAGCGGTCATGACTTTCATTCTCTTCCACTCGAATTTGGATACTGGAAGAGACTGAAGGAATTCTATCCATAATGGTCAAAATCAGTCCAGAGAGATAGCACGGGAATTAAGATACTTGCCTTGTCCCTCACTGACCCTCATTCAATTCCTGGCCCTCCATATGGTCCCCTGAGCACCACCTGGTGTGATCTCTGAGTACAGAGCCAGGAATAAACTCTGAGCACTGCAGGAAGTGACACAGAAACAAATACACACACACACACACACACACACACACACGTCGAAATCAAGTGCAGGGTTCTAGGGTTGTGTCAAATATGAGTTGGGTGCCAGATGCAGTTTCTGTGTTAGACAGAAGACTGAGATTATCCAGTGTCTGACCAGACATTTCTTTTCTTTTCTTTTTTTTTTTGCTTTTTGGGTCACACTGGGCGATGCACAGGGGTTACTCCTGGCTCATGCACTCAGGAATTACCCCTGGCGGTGCTCAGGGGATCATATGGGATGCTGGGATTCAAACCCAGGTCAGCCTCATGAAAGGCAAACGCCCTATCTGCTGTGCTATCACTCCAGCCCCTGATCAGACATTTCTTGACAAGCATTTTGTTTGAAGTATTTTAGAAATGCATGGCTCAGATCTGATTTTCTGCCCTGTTCTATGAAAGAAGCATGCTATTCGGTGTGCTAAAGTTTGTAACTGGTGCAAATTTCTTAATATTTTGATGTAAGGTCTTAGGATGCTTCTAAGGTAACAAAGATCAGAATCAATCTCTGCTGACATTGTTTATGCAGTGGTTTTCCACTTTTTTACATCTGTGAACTATCCACAGACAGCTGGTGGAAAACCACTGATTTACAATGCTGCCTGAGGCAATTGTGTGTTAAATGAACAGTCTTAAAACGTCTCCATAAATTACAGCTTGGTCATCTGTGCTCAGTTATCTGTTGGACTTTGTATTCCACTAATTTGCATTCCTTGGAGATTCCTCCTAACTGAAAAACAAGTCTCCATGAACACATCACTATGAGTAGCCGGGGGGTGGGGGTGGAGGCTCTCTTGGTGGGGGCTGTGCCATGGGGCTGTGCCATGGGGCTGTGCCGTGGGTTCCACCCATCTCGCCATTTGTGGTGCAACTGATCTTTTCTTTGCTTCCTTATTTCCACACTGAAGAAGTCTGTGCTCCCTCTCACATACTTTCTTTCTCCTCACGTTTTCCTAAATAAATTGCAATTAACAACTATATTGGTTGAAAGAGAGAAAGAAAAAAAGAAAGAAAAAAAGAAAGAAAGAAAGAAAGAAAGAAAGAAAGAAAGAAAGGAAGGAAGGAAGGAAGGAAGGAAGGAAGGAAGGAAGGAAGGAAGGAAGGAAGGAAAAAAAAGGAAGAAAGAGAGGGGAGGAAGGAGGGCAAGAAGGAGGGAGGGAAGGCAGGAAGGCAGACAGAAAGAAAGGCAGGCAAGCAGGAAGGAAGGAAGGAAGGAAGGAAGGAAGGAAGGAAGGAAGGAAGGAAGGAAGGAAGGAAGGAAGGAAGGAACAAAGAAGGAAGGAAGGAGGGAAGGAGGAAAGGAGGGAGGAAGATAAGAAGGAAGAAAGGGAGGGAAAGTATGCATTAAAAGTACATTTGACACTGATATAAATTCCAGTACCTAACTAAAAAGTGGTTCAAAAAATTAACTCAAAATCTACTGCTAAATAAATTCAAAGCATATCTGGCAGTCCTTGCCCTTGCTTTATTTCTTAGGTGAAAAGGCATCACTTAGTGGAAGAAGTATAAAACCCTGCTGTTTTCTCCAAATTTTAATGTCCACCAAATCTGCTGTGGGTGTTGTAAAAATACAGCTTCTGATTCCGTGGGCTTAGGGCAGAAGTTCTAAGCTCAAATGGTCATTCCAATGGAAGGTAGGTACTCAGCATGATGTGGCTCATTCTGCCCTGGCTTTAGAAAGGGGACACAGGGTCTTTTTTCTGATGGCATTTCTGGTTGGTGGGATGCAACACAGGGAATACAAGAACAATAGCAGCTTCATCTTCTGAAGCTCATTCAAAAGGGATGCCCCTTTGTAGGGAAGACAGCCTTTACAGTTATTCAAAAATAAAAGGAAGGGAGTGAAGAACCCTGGCCAGCAGGCACTGCAAGCCGGAGAATGCACTGGACCCCAGACCGGGCCAACAACACCGGGGTGCCCCAGAAGAAGGTGCAGAGTCCCCGCCTTCTCCAGATGGAACCCCTGCGACACTGAGCTTCTACTAACATGGCTCCAGTATGTGGGGACCAGGACTATTTTCCAAGCTGCGCAGCCGTGCATCCTTTCCTGATATACAAAATACCACTCAGGAACGGCTCCCCCGCCCCTGAGCAGCCATGATCCCAGAGGCACACAAACCAAATCTGGGAACTAGGATAACATAGCCTCAGGTAGTTTAGGTTTATTAGGTTGTTCCCATCAAAGCACAGTGCTCCCTTTCCTCTGTGCTTATTTGTAACTTCTTTCTTTGTGCTCCGTTGACTTGTAAATATTGTTTTTCTCTTCTCCTTAAATGCTTTGTATAGTATATTCAGAGCCATGTCCTTTTATATGGGCACAGGAAGATAGTAGTAAGCTATGCTTTTTGTTATGTGGGAGTCATTTGACTCTACATGATACTTTCCTCCTGGGCAACTGCTTTCTCCACCTAAGCCTCAGCTGCCCTTACTTCCTAGCACCCCCAAAAGCAGGGTCCCGACAAGGGACGATGGGAAGGACCCAGGGCAAGTGGTGAGTTATGTGCTACCCTGGCATCGAGATGGGCCTGGCCAAAGTGCCTAATGCTTAACTGTAAGTTAAGAGCTTGGTCATGGACAGATACTGTCATGATCCAAAATGTAATTACTAGACCCTGCTAAAGTTAGGAATGATTAATCTGGCCTGAGCTATATAATCTGAGTCTGTGGCAAGATGTTCTCAGGAGAGCTGCCCTACAAGCTTCAATGTATCTCTTACTGTGTCCATACAAAAATAACTAAAGGAGAAAAACACCTTAAGTGGTATTTTGCCCCTGGGCATCAGGAAGGGCTTCCTTATTTTGTTTTTGCTTCCAGACCAGGTGGAACTTGGGCCTGGAGTGCACGGTGAAAAGATACAAATAAGGGTGGAGCGGGAATCAGGCGAAGCAGAATCCAAGAGAAGTAGTGGGGGTCAGAATCCAAGAGAAGTGGTGAGTCTGAATCCAGAAAGCCGGGAATCGAGGAATGAGGAGCTAGGAAAGAAGAGTGCGAGAGATGAGAGAGAGAAACGAGAGATTGAATAAACAGTAACTAATCAGCAACCAACCTGGTCCTCGTTCTTCCTTCGCCTGCCCATCACCTATAGAGGTCTTCATCCTGTCTACACACAGTCGCTTGAGAGCAATGAACGTGGGCAGTGAGAGAGAGCCGCCCGGAGAGCCCGAGAACACACATCCCTCACGCATGGGGGAGTAGCTCTTTATAGGAGCGCAGCGGCTGCTGGCAGAAATACCTCTGGATTTAATCACTAAAATACCAGAATTCCAAAACCACATGACCACTTGTTGTGACCGTGCAACATCATATGCTCTTCATTATCTGCAATAGAAAACATATGATCTAATGATGCCTTTTCGGCAGGTCTGATTGTTGGGGGGGGGGGAGTTACAAATAATAATAGTGTGTTTTTTGTTGAAAATTGAATGTGGCTGTGCCCGGGTCGCGGCAGCGAGCTCTGGACCCAACTGCGTCCCCACTATGGCGGCGCCCATGCAGCCCACCGCGTCATCATGGGCGCCCGCCGGGGTCCCCCGCGGCTGCCGCTGTCGTTGGCGCCCTTGCCTTCGTCTCTCCGCCTGCGCCGGGCCGGGCACCGCCTCCCCGCTGCCTCCCTCTCCGCTGCGGTCATGTAGGGAGCCGGAGACCATGCGAAGATGGGGCTCCTGGTGTTCGTGCGCAACCTGCTGCTAGCCCTCTGCCTGTTCCTCGTCCTGGGATTTCTTTACTACTCGGCGTGGGAGCTGCGTCTGCTCCAGTGGGAGGACTCCAATTCAGTGGTTCTTTCCCTTGACACCGCTGGACAAACACTAGGCTCAGAGTATGATCGATTGGGCTTTCTCCTGAAGCTGGACTCGAAACTGGGCAGGCACAGTCTGTTCCTTCCCTTTTCCAGGTATCTGAACACTGTCTGGGACCTGGTAAATATTTGTTCAATGAATGAACTGGTGGAATCACCCTTGGAAGGAAGTAGGATTGGAGTGGATTTCAACTAGGGAGAGAGTAACTAAGTGTCCCCTGTTAAACCCAACCCCCTAGCCTTTCTGCCACCACACGAGCTCGACCCCGGAGGCAACTTAACTACTTTGGACACGAGCAGCTCCCCAAAAATGACCCCAAACTGTGTGATCGGAGCTACTGGCCAGCGGGGCAGGGCCTTTTCTCTCTCAACTCTTTCTCATTGAACGCAGCGAGGCGACTGCCGGTTTTTAGAGAATGCAGGTACCCACGGGAAGCCCGGGACAGCCCAGGGGGCGGGATTTCTGGATCCGCCCTGCGCCGATATTTAAGCACAGCGCCACGTGGGTACGTTCCTTTCTGCTGCCGCACGAGCTTGACCCCAGAGGCAACTGAACTACTTTGGACACGAGCAGCTCCCCAAAAATGCCTCCAGACTGTGTTATCGGAACTACTGGCCCATGTACCACCAGCAGGGCAGGGTTTTTCTCTCCAGGCTTTTCCATCATATGAGCACCACAAAAGGGAAATAAAAGACCACAGTGATGCAATTGCCAGCAGAATTTTCCCTGGACTTCATATAGAAATCCAAAACTGCGCGGCTGTGACAGCAGCTGCGTGACATAATATCTCTTGATCCTCAGCAACATGAAAAGGTTCCTTTTTAGCAGGACTTATTGTGGGGGGAAACTTCAAACAATAGTACTGAGTTTTTTGTTGAAATGTTGAAGGTAATCAAAGTAGCAGCTATTTCTTTAGACTGTGAACTAAGCCAAAGCCCCACACCGGCCGAGGTGAGGAAATATCCTTCTTTCTCTGTTCTTTTCCCTTTTCTGGGAGAAACGCGGCGTGGTGTCCACCATATTTGAGGTCTATTAAGCAGGCACAAACTTAGAGCCGCGGGAATGGGGGGGGGGGGGGAATTATGTACTTGTAACAGTGGGACGCTTGGGAAGTCTCTGGCCGATACCAGCACATGCTCCGCCGAGACTCAACCCAGGTGGCCACACTTTTGTGTGGCCGCGATGCTGCTGATCAACCAGAATCCGGAGCCTAACTAGACTACTTCCAGCTCCAGAAACTACTTGCAACTATGTCTCTAGACTGAACTAAGCCATAGCCCCACACCGGACAAGGACGGGAAATATCCTTTTTTCTGGTCGGGCGGCAAGGTGTCAACCATAATATGAGGACTATTCATTAAGCAGGCAAGAACTTGGTGGCGCCGGAAGGAGGGGGGGGGAAATTCTATGTACTTGAAACAATGGGACTTCATATCTCTCCAGTCTCAGCAATGGAAAACTAATTTTCAAATGCTGCATTGGCAGTAGGACTGTCTTTCTTGGGGGAAAACTCCAATAATAGTGAATGTTGTGTTGAAATATGGAATGTAATCAAGGTAAAGTGAAAATGAAGTGAAATTGCAAGACTCACAAAGAAAGAAAGAGAAAGAACCCTAATAAATCGAATCAGAAATGAAAAGGGGGACATCATAACAGAAACCAGTGAGATTCAAAAGATCATTAGAGACTACTTCGAAAGTCTATATGCCACAAAACAGGAGAACCTAAAAGAAATGGATGGATTCCTCGATTCCTACAATCTCCCAAGACTGAACAAAGAAGACTTGGAATACCTGAATAGACCCATCAATGTTAAGGAAATTGAAACTGTGATCAAAAACCTCCCCCAAAACAAAAGCCCAGGCCCAGATGGTTTCACTGGCGAATTCTTCCAAACATTTAAAGAAGACCTGCTGCCTGTTTTCCTCAAACTTTTCCAGGAAATTGAAAAAACAGGAAATCTCCCAAACAGTTTCTATGAAGCACACATCTCCCTAATACCAAAAGCAAACAAAGACACCACTAAGAAAGAAAATTACAGACCAATATCCCTGATGAACACCAATGCAAAGATCCTCAACAAAATACTGGCAAATAGGATCCAACAACTCATCAAAAAAATCATACATCACGACCAAGTGGGATTCATCCTGGGGATGCAAGGACGGTTTAACATTCGGAAATCAATCAACATAATCCACCATATCAATAAAAGCAAAGATAAAAACCATATGATCATATCAATAGATGCAGAGAAAGCATTTGACAAGATCCAGCATCCGTTCATGACGAAAACCCTCGCCAAAATGGGGTTTGGAGGAACTTTCCTCAAGATAGTCGAAGCCATCTATCACAAGCCTACGGCAAGCATTATCCTCAACGGGGAAAAACTAAGGGCCTTTCCTCTGAGATCAGGCACAAGACAAGGATGCCCACTATCACCACTCCTCTTCAATATAGTACTGGAAGTACTTGCGATAGCTATTAGACAAGAAAAAGAGATTAAAGGCATCCAGATAGGAAAGGAAGAAATCAAACTCTCACTATTTGCAGACGATATGATACTATATCTAGAGAAGCCTAAAACCTCTACTAAGAAACTCTTAGAAACAATAGACTTATACAGTAAAGTTGCAGGCTACAAAATCAATACCCAAAAATCCATGGCCTTCATATATGCAAACAATGAGGCAGAGGAAAGGGACATAAAAAAAGCAATCCCATTCACAATCGTGCCCCAGAAAATCAAGTACCTCGGAATCAGCTTAACCAAGGAAGTAAAAGACCTCTACAAAGAAAACTACAAAATGCTACTCCATGAAATCAAAGAGGACATGAGGAAATGGAAACATATACCCTGCTCGTGGATAGGGAGAATCAATGTTGTCAAAATGGCAATACTCCCCAAAGCATTATACAGATTCAACGCGATCCCTATAAGTATACCCATGACATTCTTCAAAGAAATGGATCAAGCAATCTTAAAATTCATATGGAACAACAAACGTCCAAGGATAGCTAAAAAAATTCTTGGGAAAAAGACGATGGGAGGCATCACCCTCCCCAACCTCAATCTTTACTACAAAGCAGTAACAATTAAAACAGCATGGTACTGGAACAAAGGCAGAGCTGAAGACCAATGGAACAGGGTGGAATACCCTTACACACAACCCCAAATGTATGATCATCTAATCTTTGATAAGGGAGCAAGAGATGTGAAGTGGAGCAAGGAAAGCCTCTTTAACAAATGGTGCTGGCACAACTGGACAACCACATGCAAAAAAATGGGTTTAGACCTTGACCTGACACCATGCACAAAAGTCAGATCAAAATGGATTAAAGACCTCAACATTAGACCACAAACCATAAGGTACATTGAAGACAAGGTCGGCAAAACCCTCCACGATATTGAAGATAAAGGTATCTTCAAAGGTGACACAGAACTAAGCAATCTAGTAAAAACAGAGATCAACAAATGGGACTACATTAAACTAAAAAGCTTCTGCACCGCAAAAGATACAGTGACCAGAATCCAAAGACTATCTACAGAATGGGAAAGGATATTTACACAATACCCATCAGATAAGGGGTTGATATCAATGGCATATAAAGCACTGGTTGAACTCTACAAGAAGAAAACATCCAACCCCATCAAAAAATGGGATGAAGAAATGAACAGAAACTTTACCAAAGAAGAAATACGAATGGCCAAAAGGCACATGAAAAAGTGCTCTACATCACTAATCATCAGAGAGATGCAGATCAAAACAACCACAAGATACCACCTCACACCACAGAGACTAGCGCACATCCAAAAGAACAAAAGCAACCGCTGTTGGAGAGGATGTGGCGAGAAAGGGACCCTTCTACACTGCTGGTGGGAATGCCGACTGGTTCAGCCCTTCTGGAAAACAATATGGACGATTCTCAAAAAATTAGAAATTGAGCTCCCATTTGACCCAGCAATACCACTGCTGGGAATATATCCCAGAGAGGCAAAAAAGTATAATCGAAATGGCATATGCACATGTATGTTCATCGCAGCACTGTTTACAATAGCCAGAATCTGGAAAAAACCCGAATGCCCTAGAACGGATAACTGGTTGAGGAAACTTTGGTACATCTATACAATGGAATACTATGCAGCTGTTAGAAAAAAGGAGGTCACAAATTTTTTATTTAAGTGGATCGGCATGAAAAGTATCATGCTAAGTGAAATGAGTCAGAAAGAGAGAGACAGACATAGAAAGATTGCACTCATCTATGACATATAGAATAACAGAGTGGGAGACTAACACCCAAGAATTGTAGAAACAACTACCAGGAGGTTGACTCCATGGCTAGGAGGCTGGCCTCACATTCTGGGGAAAGGGCAACTCAGTGAAGGGATCACCAACTATAATGTAGACGAAGGCCATGTGGGAGAAGGGAGTTGCGGGCTGAATGAGGGCTAGAGACTGAGCACAGTGGCCACTCAACACCTTTATTGCAAACCACAATAGCTAATTAGAGGGAGAGAACAGAAGGGAATGCCCTGCCACAGTGACAGGGTGGGGTGGGGGGAAATGGGATTGGGGAGGATGGGAGGGATGCTGGGTTTACTGGTGGTGGAGTATGGGCACTGGTGAAGGGATGGGTTCCCGAACTTTGTATGGGGGAAGCATAAGCATAGGTGTGTATAAATCCGTAACTGTACCCTCATGGTGATTCATTAATTAAAAATAAATAAATTTATTTAAAAAAGTGATTGAAAACTAATATCAAGAATAGTTGTTGTATTCTCAAAGAACGTAATAAATACCATCATTTACTTGTTTAAAGTAAATGAATAAATGAAGTTTGTGTTAAAAAAAAAATGAAGTGAAATTTATCAACTAAGCAGGGGGGGATGGGGGGCGGGGGGTGGGAGGTATACTGGGTCTTTGGTGGTGGAATATGGGCACGGGTGAAGGGATGGGTGTTTTAGTATTGTATAACTGAGACATAAACCTGAGAACTTTGTAACTTTCCACATGGCGATTCAATAAAATAAAATTTATAAAAAAGAAAATTGAATGTAATTCAAGTAAAGGGATAGTAAAGTGAAAATCATCTGCCACACATGTAGGGTGGGGAGTGGGAAGGGGGGTATACTGCGGTTCTTGGTGCACTGCGGAACATGTGCACTGGTGAAGGGATGGGTGTTTGATCATTGTATGACTGAGACTTAATCCTGAAAGCTTTCTAACTGTTCTCATGGTGATTCAATTAATACATATATGTATATATTTTTTCTGAACCTAAGCAAAATAGACTAATGTAATACCATGTTGACCATTAAAAATAAAAATTTGAAAACCCCTCCAAAAATAAAATAAAAGGAAGGAATAACATTTAGGGTGAAATCCCCAACCTCAAACTTTACTACAAAGCAGTAACAATTAAAACAGCATGGTACTGGAACAAAGGCAGAGCCGTAGACCAATGGAACAGGGTGGAATATCCCTACACACAACCCCAAATGTATGATCATCTAATCTTTGATAAGGGAGCAAGAGATGTGAAGTGGAGCAAGGAAAGCCTCTTTAACAAATGGTGCTGGCACAACTGGACAACCACATGCAAAAAAATGGGTTTAGACCTTGACCTGACACCATGCACAAAAGTCAGATCAAAATGGATTAAAGACCTCAACATTAGACCACAAACCATAAGGTACATTGAAGACAATGTTGGGGAAACCCTCCACGATATTGAAGATAAAGGTATCTTCAAAGGTGACACGGAACTAAGCAATCTAGTAAAAACAGAGAACAACAAATGGGACTACATTAAACTAAAAAGCTTCTGCACCGCAAGAGATACAGTGACCAGAATCCAAAGACTATCCACAGAATGGGAAAGGATATTTACACAATACCCATCAGATAAGGGGTTGATATCAATGGTATATAAAGCACTGGTTGAGCTCTACAAGAAGAAAACATCCAACCCCATCAAAAAATGGGGCAAAGAAATGAACAGAAACTTTACCAAGGAAGAAATACGAATGGCCAAAAGGCACATGAAAAAGTGCTCTACATCACTAATCATCAGAGAGATGCAGATCAAAACAACCATGAGATACCACCTCACACCACAGAGACTAGCACACATCCAAAAGAACAAAAGCAACCGCTGTTGGAGAGGATGTGGCGAGAAAGGGACCCTTCTTCACTGCTGGTGGGAATGCCGACTGGTTCAGCCCTTCTGGAAAACAATTTGGACGACTCTCAAAAAATTAGATATTGAATTCCCATTTGACCCAGCAATACCACTGCTGGGAATATATCCCAGAGAGGCAAAAAAGTACAATCGAAACAACATCTGCACGTGTATGTTCATCGCAGCACTGTTTACAATAGCCAGAATCTGGAAAAAACCCGAATGCCCCAGAACGATGACTGGTTGAGGAAACTTTGGTACATCTATACAATGGAATACTATGCAGCTGTTAGAAAAAAGGAGGTCAAGAATTTTGTAGTTAAGTGGATGGGCATGAAAAGTTTCATGCTGAGTGAAATGAGTCAGAAAGAGAGAGACAGACATAGAAAGATTGCACTCATCTATGGTATATAGAATAACAGAGTGGGAGACTAACACCCAAGAACTGTAGAAATAAGTACCAGGAGGTTGACTCCAGGGCTTCGAAGCTGGCCTCACGTTCCGGGGAAAGGTCAACTCAGAGAAGCGATCACCAACTACATTGTAGTTGAAGGCCATGTGGGGGAAGGGAGTTACGGGCTGAATGAGGGCTAGAGACTGAGCACAGCGGCCACTCAACACCTTTATTGCAAACCACAACAGCTAATTAGAGAGAGAAAACAGAAGGGAATGCCTTGCCACAGTGGCAGGGTGGGGTGGGGGGGAGATGGGATTGGGGAGGGTGGGAGGGACACTGGGTTTACGGGTGGTGGAGAATGGGCACTGGTGAAGGGATGGGTTCCCAAACTTTGTATGAGGGAAGTATAAGCACAAAAGTGTATAAATCTGTAACTGTACCCTCACGGTGATTCTCTAATTAAAAATAAATAAATTAAAAAAATAAAAATAAAAATAAATAAAAAAAAAACACTTAGGGTGAAGTGGTCAAAATAATTTTTTTAAGTGGAAAGAGGAAATAGTTGGGAAACCAGAAAAATAGAGGTTTGTTTAGTAGGTCTGAAAATTTTTAAATATTCTCTTCACTTTTACTAATTTTTCATTTCAATTTATTCTAAATCATTTGGCCTCATGTACAATGTAACAGGATAAGATTATCTCATTAAAGTAAGATTTTAATAACAACATATCTGCATGGGGTAGTTTGATGATGTTGGATTCAAAGTCAAAGGTAATTTAACCTTCTCACAGCTTAAATTTCTCCAGAAATATTATAAATAAAAATAAGTTTCACTCTCAATAAAAATAAAGCAAAGCAAAAAATTATCCTTCAAATCTCATTGCTTGGTTACTTTATAAACTGGGATGGAAACATTATTGCCTTTTGAGAGGTTGACATCAACTGTTTTTCAACCATTTGAAAAACAAGCTAATTTGGGTCCCAACACTCAAATCAAAATTTTCTCAGGTGGAAGTACAACAGTTGGTAGGTTAAATTGCCTTGGGAACTGTACCATCATAAAATTGATAGGACAACTGGCTTGAGTTTCTCCTTCAACCTTGACTATTTCTGTAGACTTGGACATATGTAATGTATCTGGCACAAAATAGACACTTCAAAAAAAGTCTGACACTTCAAAAAAAGTCTGTCCCTATAAGTTTCTGGGCTCATTTTCTCAGTCTTCTCAAATGGAAAATGAAGATAGTAATGTTTACCTAACAGGCATATGGTGTCTGGAAGGAATCAGATGATTCAGGTTTATTCCTGGCTCTGTGCTCTGGAGAGATCCCTGGTCGTGCTTGGGGGACCTTATGCGGTGCCAGAAATTCTAACTAGGGTCAGTCACATGGAAAACAAGTGCCTTGCCTCCTATTCTATCTCTCCAGCCCCCAAATAATATTTTTAATATTAATATTATCCTATTGATTTTCAGGGCAACTGTGGAAGAAAAAAAGATAGCTAGATAACTAGTAAAATTCAGTGTCCATGGGTTTATCAAGGAAGTTTCATACAGCAGAATAACACCATAACAACGTTTCCCCCACACACACACACAAACACCACTGGGCTGTTCCCTGAAATTGTACAAATCGTACTAGGGAGAGGTTTTGGCTGTCAAAATCAGATTCACTTAATTGCTGGTCTCGAACTATCTGGGAGGAGTAATCTGGCCAAATAATAAGTTCCAGAATCATTCTTCCTCTTTCATAGAACTTGATGAATGTTAAAACACCACAAGATTCATCAGAAAGGAATAAACCACTGTGGAGTGTCATCCTATTCTCCTCAGTCACCTTAGCAGTATGACACTTCCTTACCTCATAGAATTCTGTCTTGTGCCCACTAGTTTGGCGTGACCTAATGTCCTCCTAAGGACAATGGAATAAATGAGCCCTGAGGGTCCTTAAAACTCAAAGTAGAGACAAGCACCAGGAAGATTGCTCCATGATCAGAAGCCAGCCTTATGAGTAGGGGGAAGGCAGCTGGGATAGAGCAGGGATCACTCAGTCAATGATGAGGGATCGGTCAGGATGGGAGATGTGTGCTGCAAGTAGATAAAGGACCGAACATGATGGCCTCTCAGTATCTGTACTGCAAACCATAATGCCCAAACGTAGAGAGAGAGTATGGGGGAAATTGTCTTCCTTAGAGTCAGGGGGAGGGGTGGAATGGGGGAGGAGGATGGGGCCCGAGGGATACTGTACTGGGGACATTGGTGGTGGAAAATGTGCACTGGTGGAGGAATGGGTGTTTGATCATAGTATGAAGCTCAACGATGAACTTTTTGTAACTATATAAAAAAAAACCCACAAATGTCAGAGTAAGTACTAAAATGAGTTAATAAAAGCTAAAATAATAAAGTTAATAATGAGGCTAAAGATGTTATGATCATAATAATAATAAAAAGACTCAATGTCAAATATTCTGTTCATTTTCACTATGTGTTGTAATGTTTCTTTTCTTCCAGATCCCTCTGCATTAAAAATGTGTAGTTAATGGTTTCATTTTCACAAGTCTTTCTAATTGCATCTGGGATCTACCTGCCCATGATTTTTTTTTTCTTTTTTATCCTCCACACTGCTGACAGATTCTTCTTCTAAAAATGCTATTTTCAACATATCATTCCGCCTCATAAACACTTGCAGATAGTATTTAAGATAAACAGCCAACTCTAGAGAACAAGACACACTTTCCTTCCCATGCTCCTAATTACAAACTGTTCCCTAACAGGTTACCTTATTTGGTATTATTAGTGACGGTGTCAGAAATTGAACCCAGGGCCTCACATAACAAGGCAATTGCTCTATTGATAAGCCATAACACAGGACCCTAAAACACCTTCTTTACCTTATGTTTTTTGGCGGGGGCCAGAAGACCTCCCAAGCAGTTCCCAGCAAACTGGGGAGGCCCCTCCCAGCAATTCTCAGCCAGAAATACAAACAGTTCAATGTACTGGTAAAAGACACAATACTTGGGGCTGAAGCGATAGCACAGCGGGTAGAGTGTTTGCCTTGCACGCGGCAGACCCGGGTTCGATTCCCAGCATCCCATATGGTTCCCTGAGCACCAATAGGGGTAATTTCTGAGTGCAGAGCCAGGAGGAACCCCTGAGCATTGCTGGGTGTGACCCAAAAAGGGGGAAAAAGATGCAATACTGGACCATGTGGTGCCAGGGATTGAATCTGAGTCCACTGTATGCAAAGCATGTTTCTGAACCTTTATTTATAGCTCATATTTGGGATAGAGTTCTCTTCTCTTCTCTTCTCTTCTCTTCTCTTCTCTTCTCTTCTCTTCTCTTCTCTTCTCTTCTCTTCTCTTCTCTTCTCTTCTCTTCTCTTCTCTTCTCTTCTCTTCTCTTCTCTTCTCTTCTCTTCTCTTCTCTTCTCTTCTCTTCTCTCTTCTCTTCTCTTCTTCTCTTCTTTCTCTTCTCTTCTCTTCTCTTCTCTTCTCTTCTCTTCTCTTCTCTTCTCTTCTCTTCTCTTCTTTTCTTCTTTCTCTTCTCTTCTCTTCTTTCTCTTCTCTTCTCTTCTCTTCTCTTCTCTTCTCTTCTCTTCTCTTCTCTTCTTCTCTTCTCTTCTCTTCTCTTCTCTCTTCTTCTTTCTCTTCTCTTCTCTTCTTCTTTCTCTTCTCTTCTCTTCTCTTCTCTTCTCTTCTCTTCTCTTCTCTTCTCTTCTCTTCTCTTCTCTTCTCTTTCTCTTCTCTTCTTTCTCTTCTCTTCTCTTCTCTTCTCTTCTCTTCTCTTCTCTTCTCTTCTCTTCTCTTCTCTTCTCTTCTCTTCTCTTCTCTTCTCTTCTCTTCTCTTCTCTTTTCTCTCTCTAGTGAAGATGTTGACACATGCATATGCAGGTGAGTAGAATGAATCTCCTGGAATTCCACAAAATTGTCGATGAAAAATTAATAAAATAATTTTTTAAACACAAGGCATATTTTACGGGTTTGTAAATTTTTAAAAAATAATTATATGGATAATTCTTCCTATTTGAGTCTGTTTTCACTGGGACTCTCAGACCTCTTGGATCTTAGTACCTGTATTCCTCAACTGAGTCAAATAAAAGGGGGATGCCCACAACATATGCTACGTAAGTTCAAATAATTAGGGATTACTATGAATACCATGTAATTAGAGAACACAGAAGAAATGAATAAATAATTGACTCCTAACTTCCCAAGACTAAATCTAGAGAAAACACAACACCTGAACAGATAATTACTATCAGGTAAATTTTAATTATAAATAAGAGTCTCCCCCCCCCCAAAAAAAATGCTGTAATGAGCCAGAGAAATGGCTTAAAAGGCTGGGCCCAAGTTCTGGGTTCAGTCCCTGACAGCACTGCTTAGTCTCCTGAGCACCGCCTGGATGTAGTCCCTAGTCACTTCCAGGTGAGATCCAGCAGACAAGCAAACAAATGAATAAATTAAACACATAGGTAAGACAGGGGAGAGGGTGTAACTTAATGATAGAATATGCCTTGCATGTGCTATCTCCAGGGTTTGATCCTTAACACAAGGAAAACATCAGCACCTCTGGTGGGTCCAGAGCATCACCAGGCAGGGCTCTTGAGTACCAATATCACTGGGAACCCAGACCCCCAAGCACTGTCTGGCATGCCCCTCTTCCTAAAACAATCAAATACAATGGTGATAAAAATACAAACCACGTATATGATCAGCATAACGGTTTGATGGTTCTAGCTGGAGCGCTTCACCATTGTCCAATAAACCCTTTTTGAATTGTGTGTTAATGCTTCAGTTGGTGGATCATGGAAGAGTTGGGGAAAGGGATGGGAAATCTGGAAGAACAAGAATAGCTAAGGCAGTGAAGCATTGGGGTGGACAGAGGGAAGACTAACCAACTTGTGCAAAAATATTTCATGACCTAACATTTAATATGAGTATCCTGAGCGTAGGCCAAACAGCAGTGGAAGGCTTTGCTGATGCATCTCCAGGCTCAATGGAAGTTTCTTATCCAAGGGACATAGAGGCAGTGACCCTTCTTAATTATTTAGGGATGTTTTGTTCCTGTCATTTATTTGGCACATTTGCTGCCTTCCATTATTAATTGTTTGGGGGTAGCTATTGCGCAATTCAGCCCAAAAGAAGAAAATATTTTCCTAAACAAGAGCTCTTTGGTAGGCCCCCGAGAGAATATACAGCAAGAAATGCACCTATATTGCATGCAGCTGACCTGGGTTCAATTCCTACCACTACATATGGGTACCTCGAGCCCCACCCGAAGTGATCCCTGAGCACAGAGCAAGAAGTAAGCTCCAAGCACTGTTAGATGTGGCAAAATAAGTTACCCAAAAAAAGTTGCACTACATTCTTGTCTTTAAATATCAAAGTGCCTTTCTTAGGAAGTAGTTTATATTTATTTCTTAAGAGAGTCTCTTGCCCGTACGCCTGGCTGTCTTTCCCGGGGCCCCTCGGAGGGGATGGGCTCCAGCTTCCCTCCCCATCCCGAGCAGAGCTCCCAGCGGCCGAAGACCACTGGAACCTAGCTACAGCCATGCTCTAGGCCCCTCTCCACACGTTCGGACAGGCCTCACGCATGAAGGTATCAGCAGAGGAACCCAGGTGTGTGTATTCCTATCAATGGCCAACATCCAGAGACTTAAAAACAAGCTCCCAGATATCTTGTAACCTACTTCTCCCTCTGGGAGAAACTGGCAAGCTTCTGAGAGTTTCCTGCCCACATGGGACAGCCTTGCAAGCTTCCCATGGTGTATTCATATGCTAAATCCAGTAACAAGCTGGATCTCATTTTCCTGACCTCCGGTAAGACATTAAGACATTGTCGGGAGGGCGGAGTCAAGAGAGACTTCTAAGATCTCAGGGAAAGTACGAATGGAGAGGTTACTGAGCCTGCTTGAGAAATCGACAATTAACGGGATTTCGTGATTTGTGGTTCTTAAGAAGTTGCTTATAATATATTTATAATTAAAACTGATTTTTAGAAATTTTATCAATGTTTGGGGAAGGCTTGGCATACCAGACAGTGCTCTGTACTCAGGGATCACTCCTGGCAGTAATCAAGAACCATGTAATGCTGGGAATCAAATTAAAATAGACATCTGCAAGGCAAGTACACTAACTTCTGTACTATCTCTCCATGCCAATGATTGTTAGAGTTTTAAAGTTTTGTTTTATGCCATAATAAATATATACACATACAAGTGTACAGGTTTGTACCAATCTATATAGCTTCCTTGAACTTGAGCCTACAGCCACACTGACATTCCACCCAGTGTGCTGTCACTCCTAGTAAAGGTGATGAATATCATGAGCAGGCACAAGACCAGCAGCTTTCAAGTTTAATTTCTTAAAAACAACACTCTGAATTCTACAGAGGGTTTCATGAGACATCCAAATATTTTTTAATAGGACTTTGAATTATCTTAATAGAAAATAAATGGATCAAGTTTCACCTAAACCCATGGCCATAGGGATAGATCAAATTTAAGGTACCTACCATGTAACTAGCCCCATTCCATCTCTACCACTATATATGGTCCACTGAGCATCACCAGGAATGAACCCTATACAGAGCCAAGAGGAAGCCCTGAAAATTGTAAGTTGTGGTGCAAGAACATTAATTACTTAATTAAAGGCTCCATCTAAAACCCACAGCCAACTACTAAAGATTAGCCTTTGATGTTATTTCCAGAGGTTGAGAAGGAACCACTTTAGAGAACACAGCCTTTTTTTAACTCCTTGGCTCTTGGTATGAGTAAGTGCCCTTCTCTTTGTCTTTTGTTAAGAGGCAGAAGGGCGGCAGGACACATGTGCTGCGATGGCCCAATCTCTTCCAAGAATTTTGCACTGGAAGGTTTCCCCTAAAGTGCATTGTTTGTCTGTTATTGATTATGTTGTGTCAACCAAGTGTAGGTAAAATCTTGGGCGGTCTTTGACCTTTCGAACTGATGAATAAGGACCACACGCCCAGTCTAAAGTGTGTGATGCGAATCCAAATGGAAAAGGGGACATAGAAAATGTAAGACCCGTATTTCTAAGACAGGAATTTTGTACACCAGGGAAAGTAATCCTGGTACATAAACTACAGCACAGACGTGAGGCATAATGGGGTGAGATCATTGTCACAAACACTCTGTGGAATTGACTCCCACTGAGTTACGCAGCATGACTCAAAGAATCGGGACTCTCGTCAACTCCCTGACGTAGTTAACTCGACTCCTTGTAATAAACTTCTTTCTGGAAGCAAGAAGACAACTGAGTCACCAGGGAGACTCCTGCTATGGTGAAAACATGAAAATCTAGAATCTAACACTTTCACATATTTCATACTGATTTACTTTTTTCTTGGGGGGGAGAAATATCTCCAATTGGCTTGTTTTATTATCTGAACTTTCTTCTTGGAGCTAACCACTACTACAGAAACATTGGACATGGATAGTTAAGGGAATGCCAGTAGGAAACAAAAGAGGAAAATGGTTCGATAAACACTAATTAAAATTAGAGCCACCCTAGGCATCTCTGGCTGTAAACTAAAATAATATTATTCGAAGACATGCCCAAAAGTCAGTTTTTTTAAGAAATCTTTGGAGAAAATTGCATCAGATTTGTGAACATACCAGAGAAAAGTGTGAGATGAAGGAAGCTGAAACACAATGTAGCCCTATTGCCAGGTGTGGCACCAAACCAAAAAAAAAAAAGAAAAAGAAACAAAAAATTTCAAAGAACTCTAGGCTCTCAAATTAAATGTGAAAATGTTGGGAAATTTTCTAAGGAATAACAAGTTTTGTAAGGCCAGACCTTATTCATGTGATTTTATTTTTCAGAATTATCATCCAAAAAAATGTTAAAGAGTGAATAAACTCAGTATATCTATCACTGTATCACTGTATCACTGTCATCCCATTGATCATTGATTTGCTCGAGTGGGCGCCAGTAACGTCTCCATTCGTCCTAGCCCTGAGATTTTAGCAGCCTCTCTTTACTCATTCTTCGCAGTGGTGCCACATTAGAGGCTCCTTCAGGATAAGGGGAATTAAACCCATCATTGCTACTGTATTTGGTATATCGAATACACCACAGAGAGCTTGCTAGGCTCTGCCATGTGGGCAGGACGCTCTTGGTAATTTGCCAGGTCTCTGAGAGGGAGAACTAGGCTATAAGAAGTAGCTTCCAGGAGCATTGTTTTACAGTCTCTGGATCTTGGGCGGGGGGCGGGGGGATTGGGTGCAATTTGTGGTTGTGGCTGCCAAGATACTAGAAAATGGGGGATCTGGATGGAGGAGGCCCCATCATGATCCAAGCAGGCTTGGAGATCTCAGCCCCAGTTCCACACACCTGGGTTCCTCTGGTGGTTCCTTCATGTGTGAGGCTCATCTGAACGTGTGGAGAGTGGCCTTGAGCATGGCTGGGCTGGGCTCTGGAGGTCTTCAGCTGGCAGGGCTCTGCTTAGGCCAAGGAGGGAAACTCAACCCACCCCCCTCTGAGAGGCCCCGGTGAAGACAGCCAGGTGCGGGGGCAAGAGACTGCAGTATATCTTTATCTATGTATAATTGAATACTATTCAGTTTAAAAAGAAAGGCAATCTAATATATGCTACAACACAGATGAACCATAAAAGATTATACTAGGTGAAATAAGTCAGATACAAAATATGACATGCATTACTGCAGAATTTCATTTATATGAAGGACCTATTTAGTCTGATTCAAAGAGACTGAAAGTAAAATAATGTGGCTATAGATGGACATAAGTTGGGAACAGGGAATTATTGTCTGATGGATAAAGAACTTCAGTTTGGGAAGATGGAAATACTCTGGACTTGGATGGTGGCCCTGGTCGCACAAGTTGAATTACTTAAGACCACCTGACTGTACATTAAAAATGGCTTATGAGAAAATCCATTATTATGTGTATTTTATCAGAACTGAAAAAAATATAACGAGTCCTATATTTTATCCCAATAAATAAATAATAAATCCCAATAAATTAATACTATTTTCAGACTCAATGGACAAGAGAAGACAGAATTTTTTAAATCTGGAATTGAACTTTCCATCATTATTTGGAAAGTAATATGGGAATTGAGGAGATTACCGAGAAATTACAGTGGACTTGGTTATTCCACATAAAGGGAAATAACAGGGGAAAGAGAAAAGAGAAGGAAGGAAAAGCATCCTGATGTTAGCCCTCCATTTGTTCTGTAATGTCAAGCCCACATGGTTTACCCAACACATACTCAGCTTTGAATCCGAGACACGAATGCTATCAGGTGGAAATCTGACTTTTCAACTCAATTTCTCCACATTTCTCCATTAGTTACTTAATTCACAGCAGGTAGGGTGTTTGCTTTGTACGCGACCGACCCGGGTTCAATTTCTCCGTCCCTCTCGGAGAGCCTGGCAAGCTACAGAGAGTATCCTGCCCACATGACAGAGCCTGGCAAGCTACCTGTGGTGTATTCGATATAGCAAAAACAGTAACAACAAATCTCACAATGGATTACTGGTGCCCGCTCGAGCAAATCAATGAGCAACAGGATGACAGTGGTACAGTTACTTAATTCATTTCAGTCAAACTAGCCTTATGCATTCCTGTCTCTTGTCTTCATTCACAGAATCTCATCATTGGATAATTCAAAGATTATCTGGACCCATGATCTGCCAGATGCTTGAATCCTCAACACAGTTCTTCTTTAACTAGTTGACATTTTTACTAGAGAGACAGCTGCTTATTTTTATCATTTTGATTCATTAAATAATTTTATATAAAACATTATATTTAAACATTTAAATAACATTTAAAGTGTTCTATATTTAATATATAGAACATTTTAAAATGTAAAAAGCATAAAAATCATATTCTAAATATTAAGTTCTAAATTATCAATTATATTTCAAAAATATTTAAATTTCAGGGCTGGAGTGATAGCATAGCAGGTAGGGCATTTGCCTTGCACGCAGCCAACCCGGGTTCAATTTGCAGCATCCCATATGGTACCCCAGAACCTCCAGGAGTAATTCCTGAGTGTAGAGCCAGGAGTAACCCCTGTGCATCACTGGGTGTGACCCGAAAAGCAAAAAAAAATCTGTTTAATCTAATTTCAAAGTCTAGAATTATCTCATTTTTATATCCTCCAAAATATATGTTTATATACAATGCTTCACAAAATGGTAAGTCTTAGGACAGGAGAGATAGTATAGGGGTAAGGTATCTGACTCTGGTTTGATCCCCAGCACTAAATATGGTCCCCTGAGCAGTGCCAGAAGTGAACCCTGAAGCACAGAGCCTGGAGTGAGCTCTAATTATAGCCAGATGTGACCCACTCAACTTTTTCTCCTCCCAAATAAGTCATTTTGTAAATATATAACATTTCTTTGGAAATAAAGTCATAATCAAACTCTTATTTTCTATCTTTGTTTATTTGTATGCTCTAACTTCCATTCAATTAAGTTCTATTCTTTAATAAGTAAAAGTATAAATTATGTTGGGCTGGAGCAATAGCACAGCGGGTAGGACGCTTGCCTTGCACGTGGCCGACCTGGATTCATATTCCTCTGCCCCTCTCGGAGAGCCCGACAGCTATGGAGAGTATCTCGCCCACACAGCAGAGCCTGGCAACCTACCCGTGGGGTATTTGATATGCCAAAAACAGTAACAACAAGTCTCACAATGGAGATGTTACTGGTGCCCGCTCAAGCAAATTGATGAGCAACAGGATGACAGTGATACAGTGATACAGTGATAAATTATGTCAACCCACATATGTAAATAGAATTAAGGAAAAGTTTATCGAATAATATAAAATTTAAAACAATAAAAATTTAATTTAATTTAATTTTGAAATTTGCTTTCGGCAACTGTGTTTAATCAGGCAAATGTGGAGAAGAAATTGATTATGAGCTCATCTTTCTGAAGAAAGATGAAAATGAAATGAAAGTCAAAATGCAACATATGAAAAATTTGAAGTTGAGGTTGTAAAACACAAAAGATTGGGATAACATCCAGAACAATTGTTATTTTCACTTTGTTTGAACCTCTGCCTGGATATCATGCTATTAAACATGTTTATCTTGGGTACAAAGTGATAGCACGGTGGGGAAGGCACTTGTCTTGCACACAGTCAACAGGGTTCAATCTCCAGCATCCTAAATGGTCTCCTGAACCCACCAGAAGTGATTCTTAAATATAGAGCCAGAAATAACTCCTTGAGCACCACTGGATGTGGTCCAAAGTTTTTTTTTAATGTTTATCTTGGCAGGGCTGGAGCAATAGCACAACGGGTAGGGCGTTTGCCTTGCACGCAACCGACCCAGGTTCGATTCCCAGCATCCCATATGGTCCCCTGAGCAACACCAGGAGTAATTCCTGAGTGCAGAGCCAGGAGTAACCCCTGTGCATCGCCTGGTGTGACCCAAAAAAATATATATATATGTTTATCTTGGGGTTTATTGTATGTCATTAATAACATACGTTATAATAATTGTATGTTATTGAATACGTGCTGTCATTAATATTATTAATGTTATTGAATAAGTATGTAATTAATAACATATGTTATAATAATTGTATGTTATTGAATAAGTGCTGAATCTTGAATAAGAATTCAAAGATTAGTAAAATACAGTGCTTGTCTTTAAGTCAACCATACGTTTCCTATTTGACTACAATCTAGCTGCCCAGAGATGAGGTTCATGGTGAGGCAAATACTTCCTATGGAAGAGGACCAGAGTTTGATCCATGGCACCTCCTCTCCAAAGTGCTCTGGTGGTAGCCTAGTGCTTCTATTCTGCATGTTCTCTTATGTCTTGGGTATTTTCAGATTTTGGTCTGGAGCGATAACACAGCGGGTAGGGCATTTGTCTTGCATGTGGCCGACCCAGATTCAATTCCTCCATCCCTCTCTGAGAGCCCAGCAAGCTACCAAGAGTATCTCAGCTACACGGTGGATCCTGGCAAGCTACTCATGGCATATTCGAAATGCAAAATACAGTGACAACAAGTCTCATGATGGAGATGTTATTGGTGCCTGCTCGAGCAAATCGATGAGCAACGAGATGACAGTGATGACAGTGACAGTATCCATGTCAGATAGTCATTCTATCAGAGTCAATGCACCCGAAAGGAATATCCAGGAGACCTTTCATGTTGATGTGGTTGAACTTCTGCTATTGCTGACATAGGTGGAGTCCGTACACCTCCTATTGTCTGTGTGGTACATTGCTCTGAGTATATTAAATATGATAGCCAGGGCATTCCCTTCCTCACAGAAGCACTCGGTGTTCCCATGGACAAACCTCCATCTGAGGATATATTTCCACATTTCTCTCCATTTCATTCAACAGCCATAAGCACATTCTTTAAAGCCTCCTTCTACAACTTTTATTCTCTTGACAAATACAAAATTTCTGGTTACAAAGGTAAACTATTGGGCTCATCAAACTTTTTAAAAATCTCTTATTTATGCAAAAGGATCAAGTGCAAACTTCCAAAATGTTTCATAATCGATTAAGTGCTTCTCCTTCTCCGTTTCTACTTGCTCTAGCAAGTAGATGCTAGTCCATACTAGCATCTTCTCTGTACACCCCAGAAAACTGCAGCAGCCTTCTCAGGTGTATGTTTGTCCTTTTAACATACACACTAGTAGTTACTCTGGATAAATGCCAAAGCTGTTACCAAAATTGTGGGTGCATACATGGGTACACAAAGTGGAATAGGCTTGAAAAAAGGATGAAAATTCTATTTGTGAGAAAGTGAATGTGTAGCATCTATTGGAAAGTCCTGGACTATTCGTATTTCTCTGCATTCTGCTTGCAAAGGAAATGGTTGTGTTTAGTTCATCTCTATTTGAGAATATCTTTATATCTAAAGCTGAAAAAATTTACATGAAAACTCAAATATTCTCATATTCTGTCCCTCTTGGTATTTTCATTTTCTATTTTTCAACTTACTACAGGTGACAGGTGACTCATTTTCCACCACCATATTATGCCCACTGCCTCTTTCTCAACCTCTTTGGGGATTTTTCTTACTGTGATTCCAACCTCCACTAGCAGTCTTCTGAAGGCTTTTCCAGCTCAGCCCAGCCTGACTCCAAATACACTACAATTTCTGTTTCAGTAACATATTGATAGATTAGAAAGCACCCCAAACTACTCTACTTAAACAATAATTATTTCTTCTGTATCTGCTCCTCATAATTTTTACCAGTTCCACTGCTCTCAACAAAACGCTGCGCTACCAATCACTTGACTCTGTTTAGAGGATGCCAGGCTGACCTGCAATACAAGATGCTCTCAGGTACATTCCTGAAGTCCTAGTGCTAATTCCTTCCTGGTTGGGAGCTTGGTTTCTCTTCTATGAAGTTCAAAATAGCTTCAACTGAGTGTCTTGGGGCTGGAGCAATAGCACAACGGGTAGGGCGTTTGCCTTGCACGCAACCGACCCAGGTTTGATTCCCAGCATCCCATATGGTCCCCTGAGCACCGCCAGGAGTAATTCTAGAGTGCAGAGCCAGGAGTAACCCCTGTGCATCGTCAGGTGTGACCCAAAAAGCAAAAAATGTAGCACTCTAGCACTGTTGTAGTCCCATTGTTCATGGATTTGCTCGAGCAGGCACCGGTAACATCTCCATTGTGAGACTTGTTATTACTGTTTTTGGCTTATCAAATATGCCACGGGTAGCTTGCCAGGCTCTGCCGTGTGGGGGGAATACTCTCGGTAGCTTACAGGGCTCTCCGAGTGGGACAGAGAAATCGAACCCAGGTCAGCCACATGCAAGGCAAACACTCTACCCGCTGTGCTATCGTTCCATCCATAAATAATTTTTCTTAAATCTGTTTAAAAAAACTAAATGTCAACCCAGGGTCTAGTGGTTGGAGTTATAGATTTGATAAGTTAAAGGTCACCTTATGTAGTGGCATAGACAGGCATGACTCACTGAGGACCATGATTATGATGATCTGTTGCACCCCCTTTTTCCCTAACTGAAATCAGCTGTTGCAGCATCTGTCTTGATTGACAAGAGAAAGATTATCTTTAAACTGCAGAAGAAGGGAAGACTAAAAAACTATAATCCAAAGTATCCCCCCAAAATCATAATCCAAAGATGAACTTAAAATAAATATACTTTCAGGCAAAGTTTGAAAGAATTTGTCCCCAAATTTGTACTGCAATAAATGCTAAGAGAAATTTCTCAAGCTAAAAGTTAGAATCTTGAATTTTTAAGAGAGAATAAAGAATGCCAGAAACAGAAGATATCTAGCTAGAATAAAATGCCATGTTAAATTAAACTGTATTTATAAATATGATCTACATTTGCAATGCATCATCATAATTTTTTGTTTTCAATATAATATACCTTATTATTTTTAAGAATATTTAAAGAAAAAGGATGGGGCTGAAGCGATAGCACAATGGGTGGGGCATTTGCCTTGAATGCAGCTGACCTAGGTTTGATTCCCAGCATCCCAAATGGTCCCCTGAGCACCACCAGGAGTTAATTCCTGAGTGCATGAGCCAGGAGTAACCCCTGTGCATCACTGGGTATGACCCAAAAAGCCAAAAAATACATATATTTAAATAAAAAGGAATAGCCACATATTATAGAAGAAACAGATAAGAAAAGAACACACAAGATGGGGTAGTGAATTATATTTACAGTTTGTTAAATAGCATAATATTATTTAAAGCAAGTGTAAAGATGGATCCTATAATAAATAGAGAAACCATTTACAAATAGCATTAATGTAATGTAGCTAGAAACATCAATATATCTGAATCTCTAAGGTACATGGAGGAAAATGTAGGCAGAACCCTCCATGACATTAAAACTAAAGGCGTCTTTAAGGATGACCAAGCAAGTGGAAACAAGATAAACAAATGGGACTACATTAAACTAAAAAGATTCTGCATCTCAAAAGAAACAGTGAAACCAAAATAAATACAGAGAGAACCCACTCAATGGGAAAAATTATTTACCCAATACCCTTCAGATAAGGGGCTAATATCCAAGATATACAAAACATTAGTAGATCTGTACAAGAAAGTAACCTCCAACCCCATCAAAAAATGGAGGGAAGTAATGAACAGAACTTTTTCAGAAAAGAAATACAAATGCCCAAAAGGCACATGAAAAAATGCTCTACATCACTAATCATCAGGGAGATGCAAATCAAAACAACAATGAGATATCATCTTACACCACAGAGACTAGCACACATCAAAAAGAACAAGAACAACCAGTTTCAGTCACAGATGTGTGGAGAAAAAGACTACTCTGTTTCATTGTTGGTGGGAATGCTGACTGGTCCAACCTTTCTGGAAAACAATGGGCATTCCTCAAAAAACTAGAAATTGAGCTTTCATATGACCCAGCAATATCACTTCTGCTAATATACACTGGGGGTGCAAAAAAGCACAGTAGAAATGACGTCTGCACCTGTATGTTCATTGCAACACAGTTCACAATAGCCAGAACCTGAAAGCAACCCCATTGACCAAAAACAGATAACTGGTTAAAACTTTGGCACAACTACAAAATGGAATACTATGCAGCTGTTAGGAAAGATGACGTCATGAAATTTGCTTATAAGTGGATGAACATGAAGAGCATCTAAATAAAATGAGTCAGAAAGAGAGGGACAGATATACAATAACTAGATTCATTTGTGGAATATAAATAGCATAACATGAGACTAATACTGAAGGATAATAGAGAAAAGGGCCGGAGGATTGCTCTGCAGTTTGGAAGCCTACCTCATGAGCTGTGGGGAAAAGGCAGCTGGGATAGATAAGGGATCACTAAGTCAATGATGGTTGGAGGGATCGCTCAGGATGGAAGATATGTGCTGAAAGTAGATAAATGACCAAACATGATGGCCTCCCAGTATCTGTATTGCAAACCATGATGCCCCAAAGTAGAGAGAAAGTATGGGAAAAATTGTCTACCATAGAGGCAGTGGGTGGAGTTGGATGAGGTGGCAGGAGGAATACTAGGAACATTGGTGGTGGAAAATATACACTGGTGGAAGATGGGTGTTCGACCGTTTTATTACTGAAACTCAATCATGAAAGCTTTATAATTGTATCTTCACTGTGATTCAATTAAAAATCAATAGAGAGATAAAAAGAAATACTGAGAAATCATTGATAGCCCAAAACAAAGGCAAGAAAGATAGAAAAATAAATAAAAGAAACAAGTAGAAAATAAATAATAAAATAGTAGGCATAAACCCGTCCATATCAATAATTACACTATATTCAAATGGATTAAGTACTGCACCTAAAAGTAGAGACTATTAAAGAAATAGGTGGGGGGGTGAGGAAGAAAGACATGACATCATGCTACTTCGGGCAAACACATTTGCTTTCCTGCTGGGGTCTCCCCTGTATTGTTCGTGATCCCAGGGCCAATCCCAGGGCCAATGCTGGTTCTATGCTGGGCGAGGTGCTGCAGTGTTGTTTGGTCTGTGGTGTTTGGAGCCATGGATGGCTGCCCCAACCGTGCCTAGCAGCCCCATATTGTTGAAGAATAAATTCTGAGCCTGAGCAAGCAAGGCGTGGACTCCAGCCCTCTAAGCAAGCCCTCAACCTGCGAGGCCAAAACTCATATGGTCCCTGGAATCTCAGATGGTCCCCTAAGTCCACCAAGAATGATACTTGAGTGTGGAGCCAGGAGTAAACCCTGAGCACCACAGGTTGTGACCCCAAAAAGAAGAAAGAGGAGGAGAAGGAAGAGGGGGAGGAAGAGGAGGAGGAGGAGAATGAGGGGGAGGAGGGGGAGGAAGAGGAGGAAAAGGAGGAGGAGGAGAAGGAGAAGAAGAAGAAGAAGAAGAAGAAGAAGAAGAAGAAGAAGAAGAAGAAGAAGAAGAAGAAGAAGAAGAAGAAGAAGAAGAAGAAGAAGAAGAAGAAGAAGAAGAAGAAGAAGAAGAAGAAGAAGAAGAAGAAGAAGAAGGAGAAGGAGAAGAAGAAGGAGAAGGAGAAGAAAAAGAGGGAGAAGAAGAAGAAGGAGAAGAAGAGGAGGAGGAGGAGGAGAAGAGGAGGAGGAGGAGGAGGAGGAGGAGGAGGAGGAGGAGGAGGAGGAGGAGGAGGAGATTCCTAACAGTAGTAGCCAAATAGAAAGTATTCAGAACTTTATTGCAGTGGCCACTCTTGCATAACAAAACTGCCAAATTTCAGTGGATTCAAACGATATTCAGTTGGGGCCAGGGATATAGCTTTGTGGGCTGGAGCTCATGTTTTGCAGGCAGCAGTCCCCACCCTCTGCAATCCACACTTGATCCCTGGCATTGCCAGGTCCTCTGAATACTGCTGGGAGTGACTCCCAACCACTGAGTTGAGGAAGGCCCCAAGCACTTCTAGGTATGGCCAAAAAAAAAGCAAAAAAGACAAACATTGAGGGGCAGAACATTACTTCAGGGGTAAAGCACATGCCGCTCATGTGCAAGACCCAAAGTTTGATCCCAGTATGGTACGACCACTCCACTCCAGCACTGCCAAATGTATTTCTGGGAGTTTCACCAGCCATGTACTCTATTGATGGCCCTATCCCCACACCATTCTACCAAGTGTCATCACTATAAAATATTAAATAAATCAAACATCTTGTAATCTCTGTGAATCAAGAAGGACAACAAAGAAGTTGTTTCTTCTCTCCCAGGTCTTCAGTCATGGTGTTGATTGGAGCTGCAGTTATAAAAACGCTCGACCTAAGGAATAATCCATTTCAAAATTTATTCTATAGCTTGCAAGACTCAGATCTTCACAGGTGATAAGGACAGGCTGAGCTCTTAGTTGGCTGCTGGTAGAAGGTCTTCTTGAGTTTCCTTGTCAGAGGGATTTCTCCATAGCACAGTTTCCAACATCGCTTCCATTGAGAGGAAAAGAGCAAAAAGTCAATCCAAATCTTGGAAGCAACAATCAGCAACAAATGTGAATGTCCATCACATTTGCCATTATTCTGTTCACCAGCACAAAATCACCAGCTCTAACCCACACTCAAAGGAAGGGAATCACGTATGGATATAAATATCAGGAAGTGAGAACCATGGGGGCCACAACAGGAGCCATGTCCACAGGTAACAACAGCAAAAGACATTTTTTGAATAAAGTATACTCCCATTCAGTAATAAATAAAAAAACAAACCACTAATAAACAAGCACAGATGAATCTCAGACATAGATAAATAAATGGGTAAAAAATGTACCAAATTATGTCGAACAAAAGAAAGTAACTACAGAAGCTGGAGCCATAGCACAGCGGGTAAGGCATTTGCCTTGCATGTGGCTGACCTGGGTTTTGATTCCCAGCATCCCATATGGTCCCCCAAGCACCGATAGGAGTAATTCCTGAGTGCAGAGCCAGGAATAATCCCTGTGCATCAAGGGATGTGACCCAAAAATAAAAAAGAAAGAAAGAAAGAAAGAAAGAAAGAAAGAAAGAAAGAAAGAGAGAGAGAGAGAGAGAAAGAAAGAAAGAAAGAAAGAAAGAAAGAAAGAAAGAAAGAAAGAAAGAAAGAAAGAAAGAAAGAAAGAAAGAAAGAAAGAAAGAAAGAAAGAAAGAAAGAAACTACAAAAGAATAAGCATAAAATAATTCCTTTTATTCAAGGTCCAAACATGCAGGACTGAAGAATGATGATAGAAAGCAAAACAATTCATCTCTCTTATTTTATTTTTTTAATAGATAACTTTTTATCTTTGTTGATTTAAGTACTCTACTGTGAGTTACAATACTGCTAATGATGGTTTTATGTATACATAATTTCAACACCACACCAATCACTAGAGCACTCTAAGGTAAAGAAGACCCCTCCCTTTCACTCAGACTCCCCATACACCCTTAATACAGTAGCGAAGATATGCCAACAGCCCAAATGCCCAACTACAAATAAAAGGATCAAGAAATTGTGGTGTACATACACAGTGTAGTTGTGTAGTCACAACTCTTTGAAAGGACAAAATCATGTAATTTGCTACAAAATAATGAAACTAGAGGGTGCTATGCTGAGTGGAGTAAGTCAGAAGGGAAGGGATAGATACAGAATGATCTCCTCATATATGAGACTTAAAGACACACAGCAAGGTAGCAACAAAGGGCTAATGGTAACTGAGTGCTTAAAGGGTACTGTCTGGAAAGAAGTCTGATGAAATAATCTCATTTTTCATCAAAACCCATTGAAGGAAAGATGCAGTAAAGACTCATTGAAGTGAATACATTTAAGTAAAGTCTATGTTTTATGTGAATTGCACCTCCATAAGAATTACGATAGGGGGCTGGAGTGATAGCACAGCAGATAGGGCGTTTGCTTGCATGCGGCCACCCTGGGTTCGAATCCCAGCATCTCATATGGTCCCCTGAGCCAGGAGTAATTCCTGAATGCAGAGCCAGGAGTAACCCTTGTGCCCTTGTGCATCGCCGGGTGTGACCCAAAAAGTAAAAAAAAAAAAAAAAAAAAAAAAAAAAAAAAGAATTACGATAAATAATAAAGACTTAGAAAGTAATCCAAGGTTGGGGTTGGAGCAATTGTACCGGGATAAGGGTGCATTTTTTAAAATTTATTTTATTCTTTAATTAGTGAATCACCATGAGGGTACAGATACAGATTCACACATTTTCGAGCTTGTTTTTCCTTCATACAATGTTCGCAAACACATCCCTCCACCAGTGCCCATTCTCCACCACCAATAAGCCCAGAATCCCTCCCACTCCCCAATCCATCTCCCCGCCACCCCACCCTGCCTCTGTGGCAGGGCATTCCCTTTTGTTCTCTCTCTCCAATTGGGTGTTGTGGTTTGCAATAGGAGTATTGAGTGACCATTGTATTCAGACTCTAGTCTACTTTCAGCACGAATCTCCCTTCCCATGCGGGATCTCCAACCACATTTTACTTGGTGTTCCCTTCTCTATCTGAGCAGCCTTTTTCCCTAGCATGTGAGACCAGCTTCCAAGCCATGGAGCCAACCTACTGGTACTTATTTCTACTATTCTTGGATATTAGTCTCCTAGTCTGTTATTTTATATTGCGCAGATGAGTGCAATCTTTCTATGTCTGTCTCTCTCTTTCTGGCTCATTTCACTTAGCATGATACTTTCCATGTTGATCCACATATATGCAAAGTTAATGACCTCCTTTTTTCTAACAGCTGCATAGTATTCCATTGTATAGATGTACCAGAGTTTCTTTAACCAGTCCTCTGTTCTCAGGCACTCGGGTTTTTTCCAGATTCTGGCTATTGTAAACAGTGCTGCGATGAACATATAAGTGCAGATGTCATTTCGACTATGCTTTTTTGCTTCTTCGGGGTATATTCCCAGTAGCGGTATTGCTGGGTCAAATGGGAGCTCAATTTCTAATTTTTTGAGAAGCGTCCATACTGTTTTCCAGAAGGGCTGAACCAGTCAGCATTCCCACCAGCAGTGTAGAAGGGTCCCTTTCTCCCCAAATCCTCTCCAATAGCGGTTGCTTTTGTTCTTTTGGATGTGTGCCATTCTCTGTGGTGTGAGGTGGTATCTCATAGTTGTTTTGATCTGCATCTCCCTGATGATTAGTGATGTAGAGCACTTTTTCATGTGCCTTTTGGCCATTCGTATCTCTTCCTTGGAAAAGTTTCTGTTCATTTCTTCAGCCCATTTTCTGATGGGGTTGAATGTTTTCTTCTTGTAGAGTTCAACCAGTGCATTATATACCCTTGATATCAACCCCTTATTGGATGGATATTGGGTGAAAATCCTTTCCCATTCTGTAGACTGTCTTTGTATTCTGGTCACTGTGTCTTTTGTGGTGCAGAAGCTTCTTAGTTTAATGTTGTCCCATTTGTTTATCTCTGCTTCCTCTTGGTTGGTCAGTTGCATGTCATATTTGAAGAAACCCTTAGCTTCAATATCATGGAGGGTTTTGCCGACCTTGTCTTCAATGTACCTTATGGTTTGTGGTCTGATCTTGAGGTCTTCAATCCATTTTGATCTGATTTTTGTGCATGGTGTCAGGTTGAGGTCTAAGCCCATTCTTTTGCATGTGGTTGTCCAGTTGTGCCAGCACCATTTGTTAAAGAGGCTTTCCTTGCTCCACTTCACATCTCTTGCTCCCTTATCAACGATTAGATGTTCATACATTTGGGGTTGGGTGTAGGGATATTCCACCCTGTTCCATTGGTCTTCAGCTCTGCCTTTGTTCCAGTACCATGCTGTTTTAATTGTTACTGCTTTGTAGTAAAGATTGAGGTTGGGGAGGGTGATGCCTCCCATCGTCTTTTTCCCAAGAATTTTTTTAGCTATCCTTGGACGTTTGTTGTTCCATATGAATTTTAAGATTGCTTGATCCATTTCTTTGAAGAATGTTATTGGTATCCTTATAGGGATCGTGTTGAATCTGTATAATGCTTTGGGGAGTATTGCCATTTTGACAATGTTGATTCTCCCTATGCATGAGCAGGGGATATGTTTCCATTTCCTCACATCCTCTTTTATTTCATGGAGTAGTGTCTTGTAGTTTTCTTTGTAGAGGTCTTTTACTTCCTTAGTTAAGCTGATTCCGAGGTACTTGATTTTCTGGGGCACAATTGTGAATGGGATTGCTTTTTTCATGTCCCTTTCCTCTGTCTCATTGTTTGAATATAGGAAGGCCATGGATTTTTGGGTATTGATTTTATAGCCTGCAACTTTACTGTACAAGTTTATTGTTTCTAAGAATTTCTAAGTATAGGCTTTAGGCTTCTCTAAATATAGTATCATATCATCTGCAAATAGTGAGAGTTTGATTTCTTCCTTTCCTATCTGGATGCCCTTGATATCTTTTTCTTGCCTAACATCTATTGCAATTACTTCCAGTACTATATTGAACAGAAGTGGTGAGACGGCATCCTCGTCTTGTCCCTGATCTTAGAGGAAAGGCCCTTAGTTTTTCCCCATTGAGGATAATGCTTGCCATAGGCTTGTGGTAGATGGCTTCTACTATCTTGAGGAAAGTTCCTCCAAAACCCATTTTGGTGAGGGTTTTCATCATGAACGGATGCTGGGTCTTGTCAAATGCTTTCTCTGCATCAATTGATATGATCATATGGTTTTTATCTTTACTTTTGTTGATATGATGGATTATGTTGATTGATTTCTGAATGTTAAACCATCCTTGCATCCCCGGGATGAATCCCACTTGGTCATGGTGTATGATCTTTTTGATGAGTTGTTGGATCCTATTTGCTAATATTTTGTTGAGGATCTTCGCATCAGTGTTTATCAGGGATATTGGTCTATAACTTTCTTTCTTAGTGGTGTCTTTGTTTGCTTTTGGTTTTAGGGCGAGATCTGCTTCATAGAAACTATTTGGGAGAGTTCCTGTTCTTTCGATTTCCTGGAAAAGCTTGAGGAGAACTGGCAACAGATCTTCTTTAAATGTTTGGAAGAATTTGCCAGTGAATCCATCTAGACCTGGGCTTTTGTTTTTGGGGAGACTTTTTATTACAGTTTCAATTTCCTTGATATTAATGGGTCTATTCAGGTATTTCAAGTCTTCTCAGTTCAGTCTTGGGAGATTGTAGGAGTCAAGGAATTCATCCATTTCTTTTAGGTTCTCTTTGTTTCGTGGCATACAGACTTTCAAAGAAGTCTCTGATGATCTTTTGAATTTCATTGGTCTCTGTTGTGATGTCTCCCTTTTCATTCCTGATTCGGTTTATTAGGGTTCTCTCTCTCTTTCTTTGTGAGTCTTGCTAGCAGTTTATCAATCTTGTTTATTTTCTCAAAGAACCAGCTCTTGGTTTCATTGACCTTTTGGATTGTGGGTTTCCATGTCATTAATTTCTGCTCTAATTTTTATTATTTCCTTCCTTCGGTTTGGTTTGGGTTCCTTTTTCTGGTCCTTTTCTAAGGCCTTGAGCTGTGAAGTCAAGCTATCTGTGTAGGCCCTTTCTTCCTTCCTAAGGAATGCTTGTAAAGCTATAAATTTTCCCCTTAACACAGCTTTAGCTGCGTCCCATAGATTTTGATAGCTTGTGTCTTCATTTTCATTTGTTTTGAGGTATCTCTTTATTTCTTCCTTGATATTTTTCCTGACCCACTCACTGTTCAACACTGAGCTGTTTAATTTCCAGGTGTTTGCTTTGATTCTCTGCGTCTGTGTGTGGTTAACTTCTATCTTCAGCGCATCGTGGTCTGAGAAGGTAGTTGATACAATTTCTATTTTTCCGATTCTATTGAGGTATGTTTTGTGGCCCAGTACATGGTCTATTTTGGAAAATGTTCTGTGTGCACTGGAAAAGAATGTGTGTTCTTTATTTTGGGGGTGTAAAGCCCTGTATAAGTCTATTAGGCCTCTCTCTTCTATTTTTTCCTTCAGTGTCAGTATTTCCTTGGTGAGTTGTATTCTTGTCGATCTACCTAGAGGTGATAGGCGGTGTTGAAGTCTCCGACTACTATTCTGTTGCTAACAATGTCCTTCTTAAAGTCTGTTAGGACTTGTTTTAAGTATTTCGCCGGTCGCTCATGAGGTGCGTATACGTTTAAGAGTGTGATTTCTTCCTGTTGTACATATCCCTTGATAAATAGTGACCTTCGCTGTCCCTTCTAATCTTTTTCAACCTGAAATCTATGTTTTTGGATACTAGTATGCCAACCCCAGCTATTTTGAGGGAGTTGTTTGCTTGCAGGATTGTTTTCCATCCTTTGACATTGAGACTGTGTTTGCTCTGACTGTTCAGGTGTGTTTCTTGTAGGCAGCAGAATGTTGGGTTTTGTTTCTGAATCCATTTTGCCACTCTGTGCCTTTTAATTGGTGCATTTAGGCCATTGGCATTGAGAGAGATTATTATCATGGGATTTTGTGTCATCTTTCTGCGGGACTTGTTGTTCTTGTAGGGTTTTTCCTTGTCTTACAAAAGCCCCTTTAGTCCTTCTTTTAAGCTTGGTTTTGAATCTATGAAGTTCCTTAGTTGTTGTTTATCCATGAAATTGTGTCTGGTTCCTTCGAGTTTGAGTGAGAGCTTAGCCGGATAAAGTATTCGTGGTGAGGCATTCATTTCATTGAGTTTTTTCACTATATCCCACCATTGTCTTCTGGCTTGGAGAGTTTCCTCTGATAAGTCTGCTGTGAATCTAAGGGGTGTTCCTTTGTATGTGATTTCTTTTTTTGACCTTGCTGCTTGCAGTATTGTGTCCTTATCTGTGGCATCCATCATTCTGACTATGATATGTCTTGGAGTCTTTTTATTGGGGTCCCTTCTAACTGGCACCGAGAAGGGTGCTTTTCTTTAAGGCAGGCAGCCTAAGTTTGATCCATGGCATCCCCTATGATCTCCTGAACCCTGGAGTGATCAAGATCCAGGAGTGATCCCTGAGCACTGCTGGTTTTGCCCCCCCATACCTCCAAAAAAATCTAGAAGCCAAAGAAGTAGTCCAATGACTTGACCACCTGTTTTGCATGAGAAGATCTGGTGTTTAATCTCTAACACCCCTAACACAGAGCTGAGGGTAGCTCCCAGAATCTCTGAACATGTCAGAGGGGGGAAAGGTAATTAATTATTTCTGAGGGTAGTTCCCAGAATCTCTGAACATGTCAAAGGGGGGAAAGGTAATTAAGTATTTCTTAAAAATAGAAGTTATAATAGCAACATTCTGAACCCTTTTCATCACTATTATTTAAAACATAGAGCCTAACATCATGTTCTTCCAACCGAAGAACTTAGACATGATGGAAGAACAAACAAGAGAGATACTGATTCATCAGGGGAAAAAAAAACTATTTCCTAATGCAATCAGTTTGCATGATATCATGTCTGAGTAAATATGGTAATAGACGAGTTTTAGTTAGCACTAATTATAAAAATTAACCTAAAATTAGTCTCCTACCAGAAGAATATAATGCTATTTTTCTTTAACCTTTTCTCTAGTCTCCACATGTATTTTATGTAACATTATATATGTGGCACACATGTATAATATGAATATATGTGTACCACATATTGAAAGGATCACACCCCTGACAACGGGCAAAGAAACACTTCGTTGGTGGTGGTGTTCTTCTATCAGCCAGGACACAGCAGACAGCCCTTTGTTCATCCGAGCTTTGATGTCTGGGCCAGAGCTGTTTCATGCTTGGGGCTCATGAATTTTAAACATTGGGCTTATTTTTTTCTATTTTTGTCTTATAATATATAAATAAATAAAGCTTTCCAATGCAAAATTATATTTTTTGAACTCCATATCTAAAGTTTTATTTTAGTAAAATATAAAAATCACAGATAAAAACACTTATTCTTGGGATCTGAGTGGTAGAATACTGGATGAGGTATTTGCCTAGCACACAGCCATCCTGGGTTCAATCCCCAGCATCCCATATGATCCCCTGAGGGCAGCCAGGGGTAATTCCTAAATGCAGAGTCAGGAAGAACCCCTGAGCATGCTAAATGTGCCCCACCCATAAAATCATCCCACTACCCCACTTACTCATTTGGGAAGGGGTGCCAAACATGTCGGGATGTTATTTATTTTTTTTAATTAAAACTATTTGTGGGGGCCACACCTGGTAGCATCCAGAGTTTATAAGAAACTATGCGTGTGTTCTTTAGAAGGGGCTTCCTGTTTTATACTCACGCCAGAATATATTAATAATCCTGATCATCTGCATTCTCATCTGCATATGGTGTTATCATTATTTTTTTAATTAAAATTTATTGAGGGTCTGTAGGGACAGGCAAGGAGGGCCCTTGCCTTGCACATGGCTGACCAGGTTTGATTCTCACAACCCAAAGGTCCCCTTAGCCGTGCTATGAATGATCTCTGAGCATAGAGCCAAGAGAAAGCCCTGAGTATAGTTAAGCGTGGCCCAAAAACAAAACAAAAAATAAATTTTATTGAGACATCATGATTTATAATAGTGTTAGTATTTACTAATTTAAGCACCACATACACCAGATCTCCAAAATCCCTCCACCACTGTTCTATAGGCCAGTTCTTGCTCACAATTTTAATTTTAATTTTAATTTTTTGGTTGTCATGATATCTCATTGTATTTTAGTTTGTATCCTATAATCATTAATAATGTTGAGACTTTTTCACATGCTTATTTGCTAATCATCTGTTTCAGTGAGTTATACAGCCTGTTCATCTGTTTTTGCCCATGTTTAATGTATTTTTAATTATTAAAATTTGCGAATTCTGTACATAGTCAGATAAATGAATTTCAACATTTTCTCTCAATATCTAAATTGTGTTTTCATTCTTTTTTTTTTAATTTATTTTATTGAATCACCAAGTGGAAAGTTACAAAGTTCTCAGGCTTATATCTCAGTTACACAATGCTCAAACGCCCATCCCTTCACCAGTGCCCATATTCCACCACCAATAAAAACAAAAACAAAAGCAAAAACAAAATAAACAAACAACAAAAAAAAACAGTATACATCCCACCCCTCACCCCCCAACCCACCCCATACGTGAGTGATAATTTCACTTCCTTTTCTCTTTACCTTGATTACAATCCAGATTTCAACACATAACTCACTATTGTTGTTAGAGTTTCAAAACAGACTCACTATTTTTGTTGGAATTTATCCCCTAAGAATACAGCTCTATTAACAGGGAAATATTTGATAATAAGTTTTCCCCTGATGAGAATGAAGAGATAAAATGTCGCGCGGCCGCAGTAGCGGCCATGCGGTTTACAATTTCTGTATTATAGTAATTAAGTCCGTGAAGATTTAAGTTTGAAAATGAATCATTTCCCTTCCTGGAACAGCGTGTAGCCAAAGTTAGTTCACAGTCTCCATACATGGGTGCAAGCACTTGCTGGAACCCCAAATCCTAAAGCTATCTCTGGTTCCCGCTCGTTCCACATCCACCGGCTCTACAGAGTCATGGGCACCCGGGCCGAAACCCGGCCGGAGCCGTGTGTTTTCATTCTTTTGACTGAATATTTTATAGAGCAGAGGTTTTAAATTTTTTGAGGATTTTCTTTTATGAATTATATTTGGTTCTCTTTAGGGGTCCAATTATTTGATCCAAAGCTTTTGCTTAGACTTAGAGTCTGAAGATTTTCTTTTTTCCTAAGTTTTCATTTTACATTTTATTTTTTTATTTGTTTTGCTTTTTGGGGTCACACCCAGTGATGCTCAGGGGTTACTCCCATATCTGCTCTCAGGAATTACTTCTGGCGGTGCTTGGGGGACCATATGGGATGCTGGGGATCAAAACCAGGTTTGCCACATACAAGGCAAACACCCTTACATTTTATTTTTGAGCAATCTGTCTTTTCTGACTGAGTTTGTGAGGTTTAAGTCTCAGTTCACTTTTTTTGGCCTGTGTCGGTCAATGTTGGATGCCCAGTGTTACAGAACCATTTGTCGAAACTTCCTCATCACTTTCTCTGAATTGAATTATTGTTTCATAAATGCAGGTAGGGAAGTGAGACTATCTTTTGTTTCCAGATTTCTATTACAAAGCATGAAGGTGACTTACCATAAATATGTTCACCAAGTTGTAAGAGATAACCAATTCAATAGGAAAGTGTGCAGATAGGCAATTTTACAACAAACATCTTTCACAATTTTACATGAAGATGTTCAAACTTTCAGCGCACAGAGATACAAAGGAATACTTAGAAGAGTTTCTTTTTTAATATTTTTAGGCACCATGATTTACAACATTGATAACAGCAGGATTTCATGTAAAAAATATTCCAACCCCGCCCGTCCATTATAGCATCAGCTTCTCCCCACCATGTCTCAGTGAGTGTCCAGCTTTTGTCCCCATGCCCTCTGCAGTGATCTTTTTCCTTTTAAAGGTAAGTTCTCTTGGAGTGATAGCATAGTGGGTAGGGCATTTGCCCTGCACAGCTGACCTGGGTTCAATTCCCAGCATCCCATATGGTCCCCCAAGCACCGCCAGAAGTAATTTCTGAGTGCAGAGCCAGGAGTAACCCCTGTGTATCATTGGGTGTGGTCCCCCCTAAAAAAACAAACAAACAAAAAAAAGTTCTCAGTTTCTGTTGCCTTTGAGTAGCTGTTGTCTCTTTATTATGGTGCTTGTATACCACAGCTGAGGGAGATCATTCTGACTAACTCCAGAAAGTCAGCATGATACTCAGCACGACATTCTTCAGATCCAGCCATGGAGATGCAAACTGCCTGATTTCATCCTTAAAAGAGGCTTTTATTAGAATGTATTGGGAATAATTTATTATATGTGAGGACTTTAGCACATGTAGGAATAAATAACAGGGTATCTGTCTTAACCTTGATGTGACTGGGAAAAATTCAAACACCGAAGTTTATAATGAAGTGATATTTGGCTGTATTGTATATTACTATGTAGTATTCTTAAAAGAGGAAATTCTCTGTGCATTAGCATGAAGAAATCACTAAGATATACTGGATAAGCTTAAAATGCAATTCACAAAGTTAAGTGTGCAAAACTACGATGTAGGACCAGAGCGATAATACAGCAGGTAGGGCTTTTGCCTTGCATGTGGCCAACCTGGTTTCAATCCGCAGCACTCCATATGGTCCCCTGAGCCCACCAGGAGTGATCTCTGAGTGTAAAGCCTGAGAACCCCACGGTGTGGCCCAAACTCCACTCCCCCAAAAGACTACATATGTATAAAATTGTACAGTATTAAAGTGTGATGAGCTAGATGGAGTAAAAAGGCCATTGCAACATCTGGAGGACAATACACATCTCCCAGTTCACATCTACCTGTGGACAGAGATTATGTATGGGATGGACAGGGAGTTGGGGTAGATTATGGGGTATGACTTTGAGAGGAAGCCTTATAGGTTTCACTGTCTACATTTCTGTATTATCTAACATTATCCTTATAATAAACTTCTCTCCAAAATTTCTTTGGCATGTAGACAATTTTAAAATATGTCTTAAACTAAGTTGCTATTAATATCTAGAAACACTTACTGTAAGTCAAAGCAAATCTAGTTGACTTAGAGTATCAAATACACTAATTGTATTGTGTAGTAGTATACAGAAGTGAAATAAAACTGGTAGCCCCCAAATCACTTTTACTTTCCAATGAGTTTATCAGGCTTCTTTCAATGTGTGCTGTTTCTCAGGGATTTCTCTCAAATATTATTAAATAACTCACTTGGCATTTGAGACAAAGACAGATCTGGTGTTCATTACTGAGTCATCATTGCCTTTGGCTCAGATAAAACAAATATGGGATTTCAGAGCCACAGAAGTGAGCGTTGACCCACTCTTCGCACGGAAAAGAAACTAAAAAGCTCACCATTTGTTGCCTTGCACAAAGCTGACCTAGGTTCAATTTCCCAGGCATCCCATTTTGTACCTGAGCACTGCCAGGAATGATTCTTGAGTGCACAGCCAGGAGTAGCCCCTGAGCATTCTGGGCATGGCAAAGCAACAACAACAACAACAACAACAACAAAAAGCCCCATTGTATTCATGTGTGTTGGGAGACTGATAATCCATTCCTAGAGGGACAAACATTTACAAATTATGTCCATTCATCTCCGCTCTCAGCTTCTTTGGTACTTTGCAAATTGCATTCCTTTGATGCTGTTTGCAAGCAAATGAAACATCACTAGCTCCCTAGAACCAGAGAAAGTAAACAGTGGTGACTAAAATGATGAGATATTCAATGGCAAGACTTGAGAAATAGGAATAACCTTTCAGGTTGAGCAACAGAAATCTCCTGCAACAGTCACCCAGAACAAGACTTCTATCTCTGTGATAAGTGTGGCCTTCATCTTTTCCTGTAAGTTCATATGACAAACTCAGAACAGAGTGCCATTATTGGATCCAAAGATTGTATGTTTTGGTTTTTTGTTTGTTTGTTTATATGTATCTTTGCTTGTTTTGCTTTTTGGGTCACACCTGGCAATGCTCAGGGGTTACTCCTAACTTTTGCACTCAGGAATCACTCCTGGCGGTGCTCAGGGGACTATATGGGATGCTGGGAATCAAACCCGGGTTGGCCACGTACAAGGCAAACACCCTACCCTCTGTCCTATCCTCCAGCCCCAAGATTGTATGTTTTTCTGCCGAGATTGGCTACTGTGTCTCACTGAAAATACCTCTATGGGGAGATTTCTCAAAATGTAGAAAAGAGGAATACAGCAAAATGCCATAGTTTGCATTTTGGTGCAGTCCTAGGCAAAATTGACCATCCTTCTCATAGACCTATTGTTAACTTTAGTGAGTGGGGGAGCACGGGAAGGGGCAGATGATGAAGTTAGTTTGGGCCATACCAAGTGATGCTCAGGGCTGCTCCTGACTCTGTGCTCAAGGATCATTGCTGACTGTTCTGGGGTACCATATTTCCAGGTTTCAAACCAGAGCCAGTCACATGCAAGATAAGTGCCTTAACCTCTGCACTTTCTCTGACCCAATCACTTGTATCACTTGTCATCCCATTGATCTTTGATTTGCTCGAGCAGGCGCCAGTAACATCTCCATTCGTCCCTGCCGCGTGCTAGTGTAGCCCAATGGTATCTGCTTGCTCCAGGAACACGAAGAGCCTCAAACTGTTCAATTCTTAACACTGCCGTATTGAGGGCTCCTTCAGTGTCAGGCGAATGAGGCCAATTGTTGTTACTGTTTTTGGCATATCGAATATGCCACAGGTAGTTTGCCAGGCTCTGCCATGTGAGTGGGAAGCTGAGCCGTGGTGTAGCAGTGGTCTTCCCACAGATGGAAGAACCATTTTCCTTTTTCCGTGAACTTCAGATTCTTGGAACACTGCTTCAAGAGTAAGCCTGATGGAGCCAGAAGACTCTGACCCAAATGATTGCTAACTTATTGCTGCAGTACCGAGTTCCTGAATCGCAACATTGGATCTTTTTTCCCACTGGCAACCTCCATATGCAGAAATTGTCTTTTGCTTCCTTACTTCTATCACTTAATAATCTCAGATTCCATCCATTTTGTTCTAAATGCACACTTTCCCATACCGAGGATAGAGTAGTAGTATTCCATTAGTAGATACATAGATAGATAGATAGATAGATAGATAGATAGATAGATAGATAGATAGATACTAGATAGAGATAGATATATCACAACTTCTCTAACCACATATCTATCAAAGGCATTTAAGTAGATTTTATGTTCTGGCTATGGTGAACAATGCTGCTATGAACATAGAGGTATACAGTACTAATGCAATGACCACTTTTCCTTAGTATTTTATGTTCTTTGGATAGATGCTTAAAAATAGCATTACTCTTTCCTTCTTACTTATGGAATCTCTGTAATTAAAAGAATTAGAAATGAGAGAACAAAATTACCACTATTATCATAGCAATGCAAAAGATCATAAGTGATAGTATAGTGGTTAGGGTACTGGCCTTTGCATGGAGCTGATATGGATTTAGCTCCTGGTACCCCGAGCCTGTCAGGAACAACCCATGAGAACAGTCCCAGAAGTAAACCCCAAACACCATAGGTAAAATCTAGAGGACATAATAAATTTTGAGAATCGTGCAACCTTCCACAACTGAGCCAGGAAGAAGTAGCAGAAACAGATCAATCTTAAGTTCAGTAGTCAAATAGTAATTAAAAAGTCTATTAAGAAACAAAACCACAAACAACCACAAACAGAAAGAAGCCTGTCTCCGGAAACTCTCAAACTCATTCGCCAACGTGGCTTGGCACAAGCCTCGGGCAATCACAAACTAACGTCTGAGCTCGAAAAACTGTGCAGAGAAGCGATAAAGGAAGACCTCAAAGAGAGAAGAGCTGCAGTGTTGACTGATACGGCAGAAGCCAGGAAAAGTATTCGCATCACTCACCTGTCCTTCGCCAACTACAAGACCAAGATTACTGTCCTGTGACGTCCTGATGGATCTATCACAACTTCCAGAAGGGCAATGGAGAGGATTATTCACTACTTCTACTCAGATCTCTCCAAAAGTCACGTCCATCTGCCCACATGCCAAATTCCGCAGGATGGATATGTCGTTCCCAACATCCTCCCTTCCCAAATCCAACATGCCACTTCGTCAGTAAAGACACATACAGCACCTAGTCCAAACAAGGTCAGACCTGAACACCTGAAGAATCTGCCACCAGTACTCACCAATACACTGGTTCGGCCCTTTACACACTACCTGTCCATATTCCGCCCCAGTGGAAAACCAGCAGGACCATTCTCTTGTATAAGAAGGGAGACAACCACAACATCAGCAACTATCACCCAATCTGCCTGTTGTCCATCGTCCACAAGTTGTTCACTTGAGTCATCCTGAATAGAATAGGCAGAACACTAGATGAAGGACAATCATGCGAGCAAGCCAGGTTCCAAAAAGGATTCAGCACAATTGACCATATCCACACAGTGACCAAGCTCATTGAAGTTTCAAGAGAGTTCAAGATGCCGCTCTGTCTAACTTTATTGATTTAAAGAAGGCCTTCGATTCTGTTGAGACTGAAGCGGTCATTGAAGCCCTAGCCAAACAGGAAGTTCAAAATCAGTACATCAAGATCCTCCACGAGCTGTATTACGGATTCACCACCAGGATCTCACCATTCTACAAGTAAGTGATCATTTGTGAAAAACTAAAGCTCGCGGAGGGGCGAGTGCACTCTCGGGCTCTCCGGGTGGCTCTGTCTCACTGCCCACGTTAGGTGTCCTGGAACCGCAGTGTGTGGACTGGATCGGGACGGCCGGTGGTCAAGGAAAGGCGAAGGAAGAATGAGGACCAAGCTAGTTGCTGATTAGTTGCCGTTTATTCAATCTTCCATCTTTCTCATCTCCCGCACTCCCAGCTCCGCTCCGGCCTCTCTCTGGATCAACTGCTGCCTCTCCCTGGCTTCTCTGTCTCCTCCTCCTTCTCTCTCCCACCTTGCCTTCTAGGCTACACCCAGCCAGGTAGCAAAATCAACATAAGAAAGCCCTTCCTGAGGGCAGGGCATTCCAAAGCCCTTCCTGCCTCTTAAGGTTTTTTTCTTTTCCTTAGTCCAAGAACTTATTCACATATGAATGCTAGTTATTTTTGTATGGACATAGCAAGGGATACATTGAGGCTTGCAAGGCAGCTCTCCTGGGAACATCTTGCCACAGGCTCAGACCACAGCACTCAGGCCAGGTTAATCATTCCTCACCCTAGCAGGGTCCAAATCTAGTTATCATTGTTTGGATCATGACAGCATTTGTCCATGATCAAGCTCTTATAGTTAAGCATTAGGCACTTTGGCCAGGCCCATCTCGATGCCAGGGTAGCACACAACTCACCGCTTGCCCTGGGTCCTTCTTGTCCCACGTCGGGACCCTGCTTTGGGGATGCTAGGAAGTAAGGGCAGCTGAGGCTTAGGTCAAGAGAACAGATGCCCTGGAGGAAAATATCATGTAGAGTCAAAGGACTCCCAGGTTACAAAAGCATAGCATTTGCTAAGTCTTCCTGTGTCCATACAAAAAGGTTATTGCTCTGAATAAACTTTGCAAAGGACTCAAGGAGAAGAGAAAAACATTATTTACAAGTCAACAGAACACTAAGAAAGAAGCTACAAATAAACACAGAGGAATGGGAGCACTGTGACGGGAGTAACCCAATAAACCTAAACTACCTGGAGCTATGTTATCCTCAATCATTGACGTAAAGAGAGGGGTTCAGCAGGTGATACTATTTCACAGAAACTCTTCAGCGCCACCCCCGAGAATGTCATGCGATGACTGGAATGGGAAGGAATGGGAGTGAAGATAGACGGTCGGCAACTACACCACCTCCGCTTCGCTGATGGCATTGTTCTCATAACACCAAACATTAGCCAAGTGGCACAATGCTGGCCGACTATGACCACAAGTGTGAAAGGTCAGACTGCAGCTGAATCTCAGCAAGACAATGTTCATGAAAAACGAACTAGTCCCTGACATTTATGAAAAACGAACTAGTCCCTGATGTTACATTTGCTCATCAATGGAATGAACATCTCCAAATGCAGCAACTATGTGTACCTGGGTCGAGAACTCAACATGAGAAACTTGGCGCCAGAACTGTGCAGGAGGAGGATATCAGCGTGGAACAGTTTTAAGAGCGTCGAAGAAGTTGTTAAGAGGACAAAGAACCTCCAGCTCTGGGCACATCTTTTCGACTCCACTGTTCTTCCTGCACTAACATATGCCTCAGAGACCTGGGCCCTACGAAAACAGGATGAGAAAGCTATTCAGGTATCCCAAAGAGGAATCGAAAGAGCTATGCTTGGAGTATTACGTTTCACTCAAGTGAGAGAAGGAATCTGGAGTTCCGAACAATCAGGGATGCTGTCTCATTTGCCAAGGCGTCGAAAATCAGATGGGCTGGACATATAATGTGATTTAGAGATGATCTCTGGACTAGAGCTGTTACCGACTGGATTCCATGGGACGTCAAAAGACCACTAGGCCGCCCACCTATGAGATGGTCAGACTTCTTCGTCAAAACCCTGAAGGAACGGTTTGAGGCTCTTTGTGTTCCTGAAGTGAGCAGATACCATTGGGCTACACTAGCATGTGACAGGGATGAATGGAGACGTTACTCCATTTGCTCGAGCAAATCGAAGATCAACAGGATGACAAGTGATTAAGAAACAGAACTGAGGGCTGGAGCGATAACATAGCCGGTAGGGCCTTTGCCTTGCACGAGGCTGACCAGGGTTTGATTCCCAGCATCCCATATGGTCCTCTGAGCATTTCCAGGGGTGATTCCTGAGTGCAAAGCCAGGAGTAACCCCTGTACATCGCCGGGTGTGACCCAAAAAAGAAAAAAAAAGAAAAGAAAGAAACAGAACTGAGGCAGAGAAGGCCCGTACAAACAATCCATTAGACTCAGTCAATAAACTGAATTTCTGAAGTGAAGATGGGGATATGGCTGAGAAGGAAGCTAGTAAAGAAATAAACTATCCAACATACCTTTTAGGGCTGACTCAAGGGCTACACCTGCCTGTATGTGTGAGGTCCTGGGTTTGCTCCCCAGCAGAGAGGGGATAGGGTGAAAAACTAACAACACAATTATTATGGCATAATAAGTTGATGAAGCTCTGACCTGTCCCCACACACCTCCCAGAGCCTAGTCACCAGGTTGAATCTTTCAAGCAATTAGTTATTACTTTAGCCCCAGAAAAGAAAGGCTTTTGTTTTGTTTTTTTGTTTATTTTTAGCTCACACCCCATGATGCTCAGGAGTTATTCCTGTTCTGCACTCAGAATTACTCCTGGTGGGGTTCGGGGGATCATATGGGATGCTAGGGATTGAACCCTGGGCCAGACACTTGCAAAACAAATGCCCTACCCGCTGTGCTATTACTCCAGCCCCCAGAAAAAAAGTTAAACAGTCAGTCCCCTGAGAATTACCATTCTTACTCTGGGCCAAACACAGCCAAAAATGAGCCCTTCAGAAATAAAACGTGGCAGGGATGAAAGCCTGAATAGAAGCAATAAGGATAAAGTTAGTAAATCTTTCAGAAAAAGAAAATAAAATAAGCAAAGGAGGGCAAAGACTAGAGAAAAAAAATCAGAAAAACTAGGATTTAAGACAAGAAGTTCAAATATCTAATACAAAGTAATTTAAATGAGCAAAGGAGGAAATTAGCAATAAAACAGCCAAGAGAAAATTCACGGTACTGAAAAGTACAGTTCCACTGTCTAAAAACACAATGACCAATGTAACACTGTAGCACTGTCGATTTGCTCCAGTGGGCACCAGTAATGTCTCCATTGTGAGACTTGTTGTTACTGTTTTTGGCATATCAAATATGCCACCGGTAGCTTGTGGCGCATGCGGGATACTCTCAGTAGCTTGCTGGGCTCTTCGAGAGGGACAGAGGAATTGAACACGGGCCAACCATATGCAAGGCAAACGTCCTACCCACTGTGCTATCGCTCCAGTCTATGACCAATGTAATGGTGGGGAAAAATAATTCTCAGAAAATATCCAGGGGTCCGGAGCAAACGGACAGTCTTATATGAGGTAGACCCAGTTTTGATCTCCAGCATCCTTTATTGTCCCTCAAGCAGCACCACTAGATGTGTCCTCCCTAACAAAAACAAACAAAAAGTACAACTTTGGAGTCGGTTATGTGGCTCAGGAGTAAAGGACTTGCTGTGCCTCTGTGAGTTCTGGCCTGCCTGTTTGGCAGGAAGAACATGTCCCAAGTCTGCCTCCCTGTCTCCAGGATACTGCCTATGCATCCCATTGACCAGACCCTCCTGTAGTCCTAATGACAAGGTACCCAAAAAATAAAGTGTACAAGCTTAGCATCTCAGGAAATCAAGTAGGATGAAGGATAGGGTAGTGAGTCCTCAGTAAAAACTAATTTTTTCTAAGGTCAGAAATAAAATGCAAGGGATATAGTACAATGGTCTTGCTTGCAGCAGCAGTGGCCCTGACCTGGGTGCATCCCCAGGCACAAGATATGACCCCCAGCACTACCAGGGCTCACGCCTGAGCAGAAAGCCAGGCATAGCCCCTGGGCATGGCAGGTGTGGCCAAGAAACCTAGGAAAAGGAAACAATCACAGTTGTTTTTTGCTAAAGTGTTCAAAAGCCTTTTGAACAGTGAATGTCATCTTTTGCATGCTCAGTTCATTTTGATTATCATTAATGTTGCTATTTTCAACATTATTGTCATTTTGGAGAACAACATTCAGCTGAAGCCAAACACTAACAAACTTTCTAACTTCTTTTCTAGACCCCTGTCTCCCTGCTAAGATTCTCCAGTCAGGGACTGGGGGAAGTACAGCGGTGTTTAATCCTGGGTACCACATGGTCTCCGGGCAGCTTCCTGTCTGGCCTGGTGATCTCTGGCTCCACTGGGCTCCCAAGAAGCAGCTGGCCATTGGGAATTTCTGAGTGTGGTGTCCCAGGACACCCTGAGCAATGCTTAATAGTTCCTTCTTCCTGTCCCCTCCCAAAAAAAAATATTTAATGCAAATATTTTTAATGTACTATAAAATTTTATTAACATAAAAAATCCCAGGGATTTTTGCTCTTTTTCTCCAGATTTGCTAGTGATTCGTCATTGGGAATAATGTTTTATTGGACTTACTGGTAGTGATGTGTAAATTCAGGAGTGAGACTGGGCAGAGATAACTATAAAGAACTGATTCAGCGCTACCATTTCCCAGGAAAATGTTACAGTCCTAATGATATATTAATGAAATAGCTTCATTAGATAGATGACCATAGTGCAGTGTGTTGTGAAATAAGTCCCCGGATCCCAGAGGTGCTGAGTAGGATGGTGCAAGATGTGAGAGTGGGTGGGGTACATTACAGTAAAATAATACAATTGGATCAACGTCAAAGGATGAGTTTAGAGCACAAGGAGCTGTTCCCATGTAAAACATATTGTTTGATATTTTATCCCCAGGGTAATCAAAGTGACGTGAAAGGGTGTGAGATCCCAATTTCAATCTACCAATTTAGCAAAAGATTCTTTTGAATTTCTTTTATTTAAAAAATTATAGGGAGAAGCCCCCTCCCCGCCCCCTGCCCGAGGTTTGGGGCTCGCTCTGATGCCCCCACCCCCGCCTGGCACTGTACCGCCAGATGCCCCCACCCCCGCCTGGCACCCCACCGCACCGCACCATAGGGTCCTGACCACTCCCCACTCTGCTGATTAGGGGCGTGTCCTCACCTTAGGGGGCATGGCCTCAAAGTGGGCGTGGCCTCTTTCTGGCCGCAGTTGTTTTTTTTACGATTCCATGCATTGTCCTTTGGCACAATTGATAGAACCCACTCCTCTGAAGAATTCCTTGGTCATCTTAGTCACTATATGTTAATAGTCAAGTAACTTAGCCTATCCTAATTTCACAAAAACTGTCAGTGAACACATCAAGTTGCACATAAAAGTCCTTTGTAAAAAGAACATAGCCCCACATCTTCAGTTGAGGCCCCTCCCAAGCTAAGGAGAGCACCGGACAGTAAAGCCCATAACAACATGAAGAAACAGCGAAAATCCCCCCCCCCCCCACCAGGAGAGATCCAAGAAAATATCTCACTAACCTCAGCAGCGACTTCCCAGAAATACAACCTCCTCTCGGATAAAGAATTCAGAGAGGAAATTGTGAGGATGGTTCACAAACTCAAAGCAACTATGGAACGAACTTCCAATAAATTAAGGGAGGATATGGATGCAGCATTGGAACGGCCCACCAAGATAATCCAGGAAGAAATGAGAGTAGAAATTTCAAAGCTGCGAACAGAAGGCACACACTAAAAGAATCAGTGGATGAAATAAAAAATTTGGTAGGTAGGAGCCCTCAATAGTAGAATGACTACAGCCAAACAGAATCAGTGAGCTTGAAGATGAGCTGCACAAAGCATATAGGGAACAACAAATAATGGCAAAAGACCTCAAAATGGCTCTAGAGCGAATTAGAGTCCTAGGGGATGACCTCAGGAGAAACAACATAAGAATCATGGGAGTGCCGGAACCACACGGAACCAATCCCAATGAAATAAACGCAATTAAAGACATCATTGCTAAAAAATTCCCAGAGCTAGAGAATGCGGACATTCAGATCCAAAGAGTCCGAAGGGTGCCAGTTAAAAGGAATCCAAATAGAAAATCCCCAAGGCATATCATAGTCAGAATGATGGATGCCATGGATAGAGACACAATACTGCAAGCAGCAAGACCAAAAAAGGAGATCATATACAAAGGAGCACCCCTTAAATTCACAGCAGACCTATCAGAAGAAACCCTCCAAGCCCGAAGACAATGGTGGGATATAGTGAAGAAACTTAATGAAATGAATGCCTCACCAAGCATACTCTACCCGGCTAAACTCTCAGTTAAACTTGAAGGAACCATACACTATTTCACGGAGAAGCAACAGCTCAGGAACTTCATAGACTCAAGACCAAATTTAAAAGAAGGACTCAAAGGGCTACTATAAGACAAGGAAAAAACCTACAACAACAACAAACCCTACATAAAAATGACACAAAATCCCATGATATTAATTTCTCTTAATGTTAATGGTCTAACTGCACCAGTCAAGAGGCACAGAGTAGCAAAATGGATTCGGAAACTAAACCCAACTTTCTGCTGCCTAGAAGAAACACATCTGAATAGTCAGAACAAACACAGACTCAAAATCAAACAATGGAAAACAATCCTGCAAGCAAACAGCTCCCTCAAAAAAAAAGCGGGGGTGGCCATATTAGTATCTGATAGCGTAGATTTCAGGCTGAAAAAGATCAGAAGGGACAGCGAAAGTCATTTTCTATTCATCAAGGGATATGTACAACAGGAAGAAATCACACTCTTAAACGTATACACACCTAATGAACGACAAGCTAAGTACTTAAAAGAACTCCTAACAGAATTTAAGGAGGACATAACTAGCACCACGATAGTAGTTGGAGACTTCAACACTGCCTTATCACCTCTGGATAGATCGACAAGAACAACACTCAGCAAGGAAACGATGGCTCTGAAGGAAGAAATGGAGGAGACAGGGCTAATAGACCTAACAGGGCTATACACCCCAAAAGAAAGAATACACATTCTTTTCCAGCGCACAGGGAACGTTTTCCAAAATAGACCACTTTCTGGGCCACAAATTATACCTTAATAGAATCGGGAAGATAGAAATTGTATCAACTATCTTTTCAGACCATGATGCACTGAAGATGGAAGTTAATCACGCACAGATGCAGAGAACCAAATCAAACACTTGGAAATTAAACAACTCACTATTGAACAATGAGTGGGTCACGAAGGAAATCAAGGAAGAAATCAAGAGATACCTCGAAACAAATGAGAATGAAGACACAAGCTACGAAAACCTATGGGACGCAACTAAAGCTGTATTAAGGGGAAAATTTATAGCTCTGCAAGCCTTCCTCAGAAAGGAAGAAAGGGCCTATATAGATAGCTTGACTTCGCAGCTCAAGATCTTAGAAGAGGACCAGCAAAAGGAACTCAAACCAGATTGAAGGAAAGAAATAATAAAACTTAGAGCAGAAATTAACGATATGGAAACTCGAAAAACAATCCAAAAGATCAATGAAACAAAGAGCTGGTTCTTCGAGAAAATAAATAAGATTGATAAACCGCTAGCAAGACTCACAAAGAAAGAAAGAGAGAAAACCCTAATAAACCGAATCAGAAATGAAAAAGGGGACATGACAACAGAAACCAAGGAGATTCAAAGGATCATCCGAGACTACTTTGAAAGTCTGTATGCCACGAAACAAGAGAACCTAAAAGAAATGGATGAATTCCTTCACTCCTACAGTCTCCCAAGACTGAACCAAGAAGACGTGAAATACCTGAATAGGCCCATAAATATCAAGGAAATCGAAACTGTAATCAAAAGTCTCCCCAAAAACAAAACCCCAGGTCCAGACGGATTCACTGACGAATTCTTCCAAGCATTTAAAGAAGACTTGTTGCCAGTTCTCCTCAAGCTTTTCCAGGAAATTGAAAAGACACGAACCCTTCCAAACAGTTTCTACGAGGTACATATCTCCCTAATACCAAAACCAAAAAAAGACACCACTAACAAAGAAAACTATAGACCAATATCCTTGATGAACAACGATGCGAAGATCCTCAACAAAATTCTAGCAAATAGAATCCAACAACTCATCAAAAAGATCATACACCATGACCAAGTGGGATTCATCTTGGGGATGCAAGGATGGTTTAATATTCGGAAATCAATCAACATAATCCATCATATCAACAAAAGTAAAGATAAAAACCATATGATCATATCAATAGATGCAGAGAAAGCATTTGACAAGATCCAACACCCATTCATGATAAAAACTCTCACCAAAATGGGTTTTGGAGGAACTTTTCTCAAGGTAGTCAAAGCCATCTACCACGAACCTAGGGCAAGCATTATCATCAATGGAGAAAAACTAAGGGCCTTTCCTCTAAGATCGGGGACAAGACAAGGATGCCCACTCTCACCACTTCTCTTTAATATAGTACTGGAAGTATTAGCAATAGTCATCAGGTAAGAAAAAGATATTAAGGGGATTCATATCGGAAAGGGAGAAATCAAGCTCTCACTATTCGCAGACGATATGATACGATACCTAGAGAAGCCTAAAAGCTCTAGTAAGAAGCTCTTAGAAACAATTGACCTGTACAGTAAAGTCGCAGGCTATAAAATCAATACCCAAACATCCATGGCCTTCTTATATGCAAACAATGAGAGGAGGAAAGGGACATGAAAAAAGCAATCCTGTTCACAATCGTGCCCCAGAAAATCAAATACCTTGGAATCAGCTTAACTAAAGAAGTAAAGTGTAAAAAACTAAAGAACGCCGAGGGGGGGTGAGCACTCGTGGGCTCTCCGGGCGGCTCTGTCTCACCACCCGCGTTCGGTGCTCTGGAACCGCAGTGTGTGGACTGGATCGGGACAGCCGGTGGTCAAGGACAGGCGAAGGAAGAACGAGGACCAAGCTGGTTGCTGATTAGTTACCGTTTATTCAATCTTCAAGCTTTCTCATCTCCCGCACTCCCAGCTCCGGCCTCTCTCTGGATCTACTGCTCAACTGCTGCTTCTCTCTCTGGCTTCTCTCTCTCCTCCTACTTACTTGTCTCTCCCACCTTACCCTCCAGGCTACAACCAGCCAGGTCGCAAAATCAACATAAGAAAGCCCTTCCTGAGGGCAGGGCACTCCAAAGCCCTTCCTCACTCTTAAGGTTTTTTTCTTTTCCTTAGTCCAGGAACTTATTAACATCTTAATACTAGTTATTTTTGTATGGACATAGCAAGGGATACATTGAGGCTTGCAAGGCAGCTCTCCTGGCAACATCTTGCCACAGGCTCAGACCACAGCACTCAGGCCAGATTAATCATTCCTCACCCTAGCAGGGTCCAAATCTAGTTATCACTGTTTGGATCATGACAGCATTTGTCCATGATCAAGCTCTTAACTTATAGTTAAGCATTAGGCACTTTGGCCAGGCCCATCTCGATGCCAGGGTAGCACACAACTCACCGCTTGCCCTGGGTCCTTCTTGTCCCACGTCGGGACCGTGCTTTGGGGGTGCTAGGAAGTAAGGGCAGCTGAGGCTTAGGTCAAGAGAACAGATGCCCTGGAGGAAAATATCATGTAGAGTCAAATGACTCCCAGGTTACAAAAGCATAACATTTGTTAAGTCTTCCTGTGTCCATACAAAAAGGACTTGCTCTGAATAAACTATGCAAAGGACTCAAGGAGAAGAGAAAAACATTATTTACAAGTCAACAGAACACCAAGAAAGAAGCTACAAATAAACAAAGAGGAATAGGAGCACTGTAACGGGAGTAACCCAATAAACCTAAACTACTGAGGCTATGTTATCCTACATAAAGGACCTCTACAAAGAAAACTATAAAATGCTACTCCATGAAATAAAAGAGGACATGAGGAAATGGAAACATATCCCCTGCTCATGGATAGGGAGAATCAACATTGTCAAAATGGCAATACTCCCCAAAGCACTATACAGATTTAACGCGATCCCTATAAGGATACCCATGGCATTCTTCAAAGAAACGGATCAAGCAATCCTGAAATTTATATGGAACAATAAACGCCCACGGATAGCTAAAACAATTCTTGGGAAAAAGATGATGGGCGCATCACCCTCCCCAACCTTAAACTCTACTACAAAGCGGTAACAATTAAAACAGCATGGTACTGGAACAAAGGCAGAGCTGAAGACCAATGGAACAGGGTGGAATATCCCTACACCCAACCCCAAATGTATGAACATCTAATCGTTGATAAGGGAGCAAGAGATGTGAAGTGGAGCAAGGAAAGCCTCTTTAACAAATGGTGCTGGCACAACTGGACAACCATGTGCAAAAGAATGGGCTTAGACTTCGACCTGACACCATGCACAAAAGTCAGATCAAAATGGATTGAAGACCTCAACATCAGACCACAAACCACAAGGTACATTGAAGACAAGATCGGCAAAACCCTCCATGATATTGAAGATAAAGGTATCTTCAAAGATGACACGGAACTAAGCAATCTAGTAGAAACAGAGATCAACAAACATTAACATCAACAAAGAAACATTAAACTAAAAAACTTCTGCACCGCAAAAGATACAGTGACCAAAATACAAAGACTATCCACAGAATGGGAAAGGATATTTACACAATACCCATCAGATAAGGGGTTGATATCAATGGTATATAAAGCACTGGTTGAACTCTACAAGAAGAAAACATCCAAACCCATCAAAAAATGGGATGAAGAAATGAACAGAAACTTTCCCAAGGAAGAGATACGAATGGCCAAAAGGCACATGAAAAAGTGCTCTGCATCACTAATCATCAGAGAGATGCAGATCAAAACAACCATGAGATACCACCTCACACCACAGAGACTAGCACACATCCAAAAGAACAAAAGCAACCACTGTTGGAGAGGATGTGGGGAGAAAGGGACCCTTCTACACTGCTGGTGGGAATGCCGACTAGTTCAGCCCTTTTGGAAAACAATATGGATGATTCTCAAAAAACTAGAGGTTGAGCTCCCATTTGACCCAGCAATACTACTGCTGGGAATATATCCCAGAGGAGCAAAAAAGTATAGTCGAAATGACATCTGCACTTATATGTTCAATCGCAGCACTGTTTACAATCGCCAGAATCTGGAAAAAACCCGAGTGCCCGAGAATAGATGACTGGTTGAAGAAACTTTGGTACATCTATACAATGGAATACTATGCAGCTGTTAGAAAAAATGAGGTCATGAAGTTTGCATATAAGTGGATCAGCATGGAAAGTATCATGCTAAGTGAAATGAGTCAGAAAGAGAGAGACAGACATAGAAAGATTGCACTCATCTGTGGTATATAGTATAATAGACTAGGAGTCTAACACCCAAGAATAGTAGAAATAAGTACTAGGAGATTGACTCCATGGCTTGGAGGCTGGTCTCTCATTCTGGGCAACTCAGAGAAGGGAACACCAAGTAAAATGTGGTCAGAGGTCATGCGGGGGAGGGGTGACACGTGCGGAATGTAGACTAGAGACTGAACACAATGGCCGCTCAACACCTTTATTGCAAACCACAACACCTAATCAGAGAGAGAGAATGAAACGGAACACCCTGCCATAGTGGCAGTTTGGGTGGGGGGAGACGGGACTGGGGAGGGTGGGAGGGACGCTGGGTTTACTGGTGGTGGAGAATGGGCACTGGTGAAGGGATGGGTTCTCGAACTTTGTATGGGGGAAACATGAGCACAAAAATGTATAAATCTGTAACTGTACCCTCACAGTGATTCACTAATTTAAAAAATAATAATAATAATAAAATAAAATAAAAAATCATAAAAAGATTTTTATTAATTTATCCTTATTTCCAGGCAGAATCTCCTGTCCCTGCCCCAGGCTTTTACCGGGGCCCCTCAGAGAACTTCCTGGAAAATCTTGACACCGCTATTTATGTATACAACTCACCACATGTCCCCCTCCAAGTTTCCTGTGCCTTCTACCACCCCAAAGACCCCAGAACTCCAGTACCCTTTCCTCTCACCCAGATTCTCTCCCTCCAACAACCACAATTGTTTTTACTAAATCTAAATATAGGGTTTGGTGAGTTTTGTCACTTTTCTGCTTGGTTACTTATATTCCACATATGTGTGAAATCTGGTGTAATAGCAGGTCTTTTATTTCCTTGCTTATCCCATTCATCCTATTTACCTCAATTCCATCCATTTTGTTCCAAATAGCACAGTCTCATGTTTTTTAATAGCAGAGAAGTTTTCTTGAATACACGTAGCACAGCTACCATAGTAGTCAGCTGTCAACGAGCGTTTGGGTTGACTCCATGCTTTGCCTGTTGTGAATAATGCTGCTATGAATATAGGATGTGATTATCTTTTTGTATTAGCATTTACACCTGGGATAAAATACCGTTGGATAAATGCTTAAAGTGTGATTGCTAAATCCTATGATATTTCCATTATATTTATTTAACAAATCTCATACCAAGGCTGAGAAAACAGCTCCAAGAGTTACTATGCATGCTTGACATGCAGAAGGTCCATATTCATTCCCGGTACCACATGGTACCTGAACTCTGCTGGGAATGACTCCCGAACACTGAGCTGAGAGTATTCCCCCAAGCACCACTAGGCACGTTATCCTGAAACAAAACAAAAGGGATGGAGAGGTAGGTTTATTCCATACAAAATAAAATCTAGTAATTTAGCAAAGAATAGAAAAATGAATATGAGGTTGTCAGAAGCAAGTAGTCTATAGATGCCACACCACTACTTAGGATTTTATTAAGCATTTAATTTCATTATATGTGTTGATGCTGAGACTCATCACAGCAAAACTAGCAGAGAAAAGGGAAGAGAGGAAATAATTAATATATTTGCTTCATAATAGTGTTGTGGACTATTTTGAGAAAAATGAATCTAAATAAAGAATTGACACGCTTTCATTTTGGTGAATTTCTACAATTCAGTCACTCGCACAATAGGAAGATTGACAGCAATGGAACTCAGATTGGATTTAAAGAGCTGAATTTGGTAAGTCCAGTTTGTGTGAAGAAAAAGAAATGTGGCAGATGTTTGCCTTGCTTGCCAACTTCTGACCCCCTCTTCACGGTGATTCCTTCCTTTTCTCCCACAAAATCTCTTCTTTCATCTCATTTCTTCTCATTTGGGAAATTCCTTGACGGAGAAAGGGAAGACCTGTGCTTAGGTCAGAGTGCCTCTCAGGACGCCCCCGGATTCTGCTGTGTACACTGTCTCTGGAAGAGAAAAGGGGGAAAAAAACAAAACAAGAAGGAAATTAGAGGAAATTCCACTTGGAAAATGTGCTCTGACAGAGAAAAAGAAACTAAAAGGAAGGGAAAGAAAGAAGGGAAATTCCGCTTGGAAATCCTAACCGCATTACTGTCTCATGAAATATCGTTTTTTTTAATCTGAAGAGAAAGAGAGGTGGGGAAGAGAGACAGAGACAGAGAGACAGAGAGACAGTAAGACAGAGGACATTCAAGGGCTGATGTTGCATTTCATCTAGGACATCTCCACCCTACTATTCTGGTTAGGAGAGATTTAAGGCTAATGACAGACTTATTAGGCTAATGGGAGGCATTCATAATATTCAGGCGCTAGTTGTCATGTAGCATAATATAATTTTCGAGAATTAAGAGTGTTATTTGGATTACGATATTCCAGAGAAACATTTAACAAGCCCTCTAAAAATTATGCTGTAAAACACCCAGGGAATTAGCATTTACTGAGTGATGTGTACCAAGACCTCACCCGTGAGCCTCTTAAATCTCACAGGAGCCAAAGGACGTATTAACTGACATTTTATGGAGAAGAAAGCTAGAGTTTTATCAGATAAACCAATATGTTCCATGTCATAACCATGATTCAAATCCATTTCTGTTCCCAAAGCCACAATGTCTCTCTCTCTCTCTCTCTCTCTCTCTCTCTCTCTCTCTCTCTCTCTCTCTCTCACACACACACACACACACACACACACACACACAAATCAAATTACCATGGGATTTGTATGTTTGGAGTATGATGCGTATGATTGGGGGTACTATCTTTCAAGACACACCTATGAATTCAGAGGAATAGCTGTTCTACTTGGGGCAGGGTTTATTTTCAAAGCTTATGTTGATTCATTCACTGAACAAAACATACTTTTTAGATCCTTGTCTTTTTCCATTTAACACTGGGATAATTTCTCCATTCAACTCCCTGTCTTAGTCCTTTTGCATGTAATCTACTCTTTAGCTCAGCTAAACTTTTATTCAACAATCTTATTTCTCACTGCCGTCATCATTAATTGGCTTCCTCTCATGACAATTTTTGCTTTTTACAATACACTCTTAACTTTTGCTCTTCACATTCAGTTCCATTGAATGTTGGTTACAGAACAAAGGTTACTGCTTCTTTCTGTGCCTGTGGTTTTTCATCAAGGGTTGTGATTCTTGGTTTTAAGTTTATCTGTGTCTTTGACACTCCATTCACCTTGTCTGAGAATCCAGCTTTTATTGAATAGAGTTTGTACTGGTTTGTTGTTGAGCAAGATAACATCTGCGACCTATTGGAATACTACACTAGGTTATTTTCTGGAAGTCTATGTTTCCCTTCACCTGTGAAGGTAAAAAGTACTCCAGTCCACCCCATCTGACCAATGTTCCCACTCTCACTCACCTAGCCAGGACACAGTTCTGTTCCCTTGTCAGGGCAGGACTAAGCTAACTGACTACCTAGCTTCTTCTTCTGTTACATTAATGATTGCTGGATGGATACCTATCATTCCTTCTAAATATATTTTCCACAATCCTGGAACCAAACTCACTTTTCATAGAAAAATACTTTGCTGCTTGTGTACTTTCTTCTGCTTAGCTAACCACATCTGTTTCTTCTTTGGAATTTTTCAAAATTTCTATGATTTAATGATGATACTTTTTCCTGGACTTCAGTCCTGTGAATATAGTCTCTCTCTTTTCTACTTTTTAAAGCCACTCCTCAAAACGCTCAGGGGTCACTCCCAGCAGTTTGCCGGGAACCATGCTGATGGAATCCAGGTCTTGCATATGCAAAATGTGTGTGCAAGCCCTTCCTAGCCATCTTCCCAGCCCAATACAATCTTTCTAAATTTGTTTGTGGGCCAGATATTACATTTCTATATAGGAGAGATCTAAGGACTATATTTTTTCTCTTAGAAAGGGACTTCAAAATATCATAGTATGCATTGATTGCTATTAAAACATGAGTAGGGCTGGAAAGATAATACAGCAATTAGGGCACATAGCAGACCCTGGCTCAATCTCTGGCACCTCCCGTGGTTCCCTGAAGCACCGCCAGGAGTGGTCCCGCAGCACAGAGCCAGCGTATACCCTGAGCACCACCCAAGTGGGAAAAAAACTGGAAAAAAATAAAATAAATATATACATATACTTAATAAATAGATGTTTTAATGTGTATATTTTGTGTGCTTGTGTATTTTTTATGAAACAACATTATGGTATCATGTAAGTTTCAAGTATGCATTATTAAAAATCAACATGTGTTCTGTGTATTCTTAATTATTTATTCTCCAAATAGCCCCAATGGCA